>NC_137697.1:10873545-11064516 GCF_964034855.1 Anser brachyrhynchus | reverse complement strand
CAAGGAGTGGGGATAAGCCAATGCTGGAGCTGTAGTTCAGTGCAGATAGACCTGAATTAGCCCTGCACTTTTTTTAAGGAAACTGTGGTACTGCAGAGCTCAGTATTAGACTAACCGCAGCTCTGTATTCACCCAACTGAGCAGTTTTGCAATGTGTCAGGGCCCGTAGTGTTAACATTAGAATTGCTACCTTGAACTGAGTTAAGGTTTGTGTATGTTACGTTGTGTAGATATAACCTTGGTCTGACAGAGATAAGGGCAGCTCTAAGCATGTGCCTGTTCTGCCACATGCTGTTTTGATACTCATCTTTTCTATTCTTTGTCAAAACTGAAGTGATGTAGATCCACGAAACAACTAGTGCAATTAGTCAGCCTTGTCAGCCCCGCGAAAAAAATAAAAACAGAAGTTGTGGGTATGATTCACTGCTTATAAAGTTAAGTATGTAACTTCTTTCCTGATTTTTCAGGGTCTAATCAAGCTGTCATTCTAAAATGCCAGCATTTCCTACTTGGCCTGTAAAGCTTTCCAGAGGGAGATGCATATGGAGGTGTCTACCTCTCTTCACTTACTATCTGGGAAATATGATAATCTACTTAAGAAAATTTCTCTATTGTGCACCTAAAATTTGGGTGTTAGTCAGGTATTTATGACAGGTGAAATGACCCCTAGCCAGAGGACAACACAATGCTACTGGAGTCTGCATGGGAAGCTCTGCAGAAATATTTTTGCAGCATCACAGCTGTAAATATTTGGTACAAAAGATTTATCCTCAAAGTTGAGAAAGCACTAAGGTACAGACATCCAGCAGATGCATCCTCCTACGCACGGGGATTTTGTAGCCTTCTTGAACATTAGCTCCTTTATTTACAGCTCAGATAGACGCAGACACTGAATGCCGAAGTAATTTGTATTTCTTTGGCTTATTGGTTTAAATCGTGTCCTCTACATTCTTCACTGATGAGTGTCTATATCAGGCAGTAACTAAAACATGAATATTACGCATTTCTGTTCTCCTCACCCCATACCATTGCCTCATTTCACACTTTGGACATTGAACAAGGCCTGAACTCATGAGTGTAAATAAGAGGTTTCATAAGTCTATATTGACCTATCCACCCCCTTTTCCCCCCCAGTTTGAAATTCTTCTTGCCAACCTAAAATAACTGCTGTTTGATTAAAGAGATTTAAATAGAAATGTTTTTTTTTCCTTAGTCAGCAATTTCCATTTTAGTGAATTTCAAAGAAATTTAATCTTTTAAGTTGAAAGACATTTTCAAATGAAATGTTGCAGCAAAAGGAAAAAAATCAAACTTCTTTTTCAGAAAATATTGAAATTACACATTCAGGCATGGCACCTGATTTTGCATGGTATGGTATTCAGTATTTGATGGCTTTGGCATATATCCCAAAATGCTTTTGGTTGATCTTGATCTGAATTTTTAGACAGTTTCACATCATTCATCAAAAAATCTTCACCTGGCAGAAATCCTCATTAACCCATGACCATGACATTGCAAACTATTATAACATAGATCTAAAATAAAATAGAATATGAGATTTAAGAACAGTATTGTATTTATATTTTCTTTATTCATCATAGTTTCAACTTTCAAACTTTAACTTTAATTTACATTAAATTTAGTATTTTTTCTGTAACTTAGTGAAAACTCAAGTCATTGTTTAAAAACAAAGCAAAGAAAAATAAATGAAATTTTGTGCCTCTGCTTCAGAGACACGAGTAAAATTGCCTCAATTGCATAATACCTATAATCAACAAGACACGACTCTCCCTCTTTCTATAAACAGTGTGCAAGGAAGTACATGTTATGGCTTTTCCTGTTTCTATCCTCAGCTATGTGAATTAAGAATAAATATAGCTAGTTTCACTGAAACAGGTATAAGAATTTAAGAAAATGATATACTGGAAAACCCTCCTAAGTTAGAGTACTTCTGTTGATGCCTGCATTTATTTATAACTAGAACTTACAATATTTACAGCTCATGCAGACCATGTCCTCATCTCTAGGACAGGAGTAGAAAAAGTCACACAGTAACTTCCTATCATGACCAAATTAATTGAACGGAATCGAAACATTTTGAGATGTCCAGCAGGCTCTTACGTATAGACACTGCTGTATCTTAGTATTCTGTTCTATTTATCACCTTTACATAGAAGCTAAATTAAGGACTATGAGGCATACAAACTCTTCTAAGAAAATGGGCAATAATGCAGCTAGAAGTGCCACTGGTTGCAATGGACAGGATTAGCGCACACAGAATGCAGATTGAGACTTGGTCTCTTATACCCTAAATTCAGAGGAATGTATTCTTAAGGCCCCACTTTCTATTCCACTCTCTTGAGACAGGATTTGATACTTCATCTCGCAAGTGTTCCTTCAACATGCACAAGAATTTTTGAGCACTGAACAGGTTTGTCTAGGATTCATATACTATTGGTTTATTGGTTTGTAATTCCTATTTTTGTTCCCTTATGACCAGTTCCATTTGTAACAAAAATGATCTTCTGATTGATCACTTCCAATTTCTGTGTCGAGTTTCCATCCTTCAAAGCCACATTTTTTCTGTGCCTGACTGATGAAAACCTTGTAATATTTTCTTGTGTAATGCTTGGCACTCTTGGGGTAGATCTCCTGAATTTCTTGTTTTTATGATCAACATTGTACAGGACACTGTGTGAGCTCCATCTCCTGAACAAACTGTACCAGACTGTGATAAATGAACACAATAGCTCAGCTGAATGCATTTAGGCATAAAGGCAGCAGGCTACTGAAAGTAAAGGATGTCAAACTGAGACTTAAAATAGACTAGGAAAGCAAAATGTAAGACGGAAACATACTTGCTCTTTTCATACCTGATCCAATAAGTTATGGTCAAATTGTCATGAACAAAACCACTCACCTCATTCAAGATAATGGCTTGGCTAAATACATATATTCAGCAGCAGAAAACATGGAGGAAAGCTAGTAAATCTGTGGCTTCCACTGTGACTACAAAGAAAGTTTGGTACTAAAGTTCCTAGTCCCGCCCCAGGGTTTAGTTGAAATGTTCAGCTACCGGAGCTGAGCTGTGGAAGAGTAAAATCACTTTGCATTCTGCTTTCGTTCTGTTATGACCACAGATTAGCCATGGTATAAACTCTGGCTCAGCTAGAAGAACCTGTGCCAAAACAGAAGCTGAAACAGTAGTGCGGTTTACGGAAAGAATCAGGAACGCAGATGTGCCATCTCTTTTACTTACATTTCTTTATAGGTCACCAGATGGCAGTTTTCCATTTAGTGTAGTTCCAATGCTATGTACACTTTAATGATTTAAAAGGGAGTGTGATACAGAAACAGCTTACTGAAAGTTACATATGGAAAGGCCTCAAAACAAAAGAAGTCTTAAAGACAATCTAGAGCTGTCAGAAGGCTAATTCCTTTAGAGATTAAATTGCCCCTTTTTTTTTTTTTTGGTCTAAAAGTCCTTCTAATAAAATTTAATTTTAAAGGGAATTGGCCTTGAGGGCAGAACAGTAGTCACTGAATAACAATAGGAACTGAAGTTTACAACTGGGGTGTAGCACAAGTCGTACAGAAACAACATGTCCTACTAGCATGCGCTTAGGCAGGTGAAATAACCATGAGGATGTGACTGTCACATGAAAATCAAGCTAACTAAGCAGTAAATGGAAAAGGAGGGCATATTTTTGCTGAAAAAGCTGAAGTACTTCTTGTGGTAATTTTAAAAGGTTCATGCAGAATTACCAGTTATCAGGACGTCTGATACCTATCAAACTTAGAGCAAATGTACTCCTACCTGTAAACCAATGACAGAACAAACCTTATGAAACAGTACCTATCTTCACGTAATCCACTCTTGAAGCATACACACTGTGTTATCGCTAAAGCATAGTAGAAAAAGGCGGAGAAATAAACAGGGGAATTAAATATATTTAAAATTGGAAACGGTTATGAAGACCTGGAGCGTTATTTACTGTAGCTCAAATGTGTACATTGAAAGTGAATGCTCGATCAATTAGGCTCTGTTCCTGAGTCCACCAAGCTCAACAAATGTTGCGCAATTTACTTTAATAGAGGTAGGGTGATTTCTCTGGTACCAGGAAATTCTGATTCTTTCAAATTGCACAGCAAAATGAACATTTGCAGACAGTGGATGATATTTTAAATAGTACTGTCTAGTACTAATAAATTAACAGACACCACACATATGGAAAGTAGGATGCAGTAAGCAGAGACAACAACAAGGTTACTTCCTAATAATCAGGTTGCTTGCCAGTCTGACTCAGCCTTTGCTCTAGGTACAACTTGTCCACGAAGGGCCAGTAGCAAAGTTCTGGAACAACATTTTGGGGAAAAGAAGGTAATTTCTTTCATATCAGTATTGAACGAGATCCTTTCCATGAAGTACTCAGCAGAAAGAAAGCCAAGTTTAAAAAGACTAGAATGGATAAAACATTGCAGTGAAAAATGAAGGGAAATGCTGCACAAGAGAGATTTTTGCCCATAGAGTAAGAGTAAATATTGTAACAGTAAATAATAATGTTTTGCTCAGGAACAGGGAATGGGAATATGTTTTCAGCCCTACATTGAAGACTAATTTGGTGACCACTGCTTTGAGCAATAATATGCAGGCATTCTTGCTAACAGACGGGAGGCATGCACAGTTTTGGGGAATGCCAGAAGGAATTTTTAGCAAGTTTGCAGCATAGTCAATGAGCGAAAAAATCAGAGATCAATTCTGGAGCTTTAAAACACTGAATGAGGAGGCAATGGCCAGCTATTTCCTTTCAGGACAGATGTCTGCCTCTTTTTGTCAAGTGAGACAGACATGGTTAAAAGAATAAAAGCCTTACAGAAGCAGAGCTTTTCCATAGCATCACAGCCCAATGAGTGTTATCTTCCCACGCTCTCTGTGCTGCTGAACCTCCACAGCACAGGAGCTGACGTGGCTCACAGATGTGTTGTCCACACTGTGCTACTTGGGTACACAAGAAAATTAAGTAAATAAAGCCCAGCGCTGTGGGTAGAACAATCACGCAGCATTATTCAGTACTACGGGTCATGAGACAGTACAGAGATGAGTGAGGATGTGGATGTGTGTCATGTTCCATGAGTTTTGGCATGCGCTTTCCACATCACACCCTCGTATGTGCCGTGGTGGAACCACGATTTCTGCTACAGGCAAGCCACATAAACTTGCATGCCTACGTGTGTGACATATAAAGGGAAGTAGAGACAGAGGGCACAGTGTTTGTAAATGAAAGGCAGTTAATGTAACAAAACCAATTTCCAATTATCTCATAATTGCTCATATAGTTGTAACTCAAATTGAAATTACATTTTCAAGAAAGCATCTGTAAGAATAATAACGAACAGTGGTTTTATCTGTTCCTGCCATTGCTGTAGATGTTCAGCAATGACTAACGTAATGTGGTAGGGCATACGAGACAAGCTGCATTATCCCTGGAAGCACAGATGAGCTCGCACCAGCAAAGAACAGTGCAGCAAACAAATACCCTGAAAGGCTTCCATGCCCTTCTTAAAGCAAGCAACCTCTACGCTGCTGACAGCCACCTCCAACATCTTTCTCCTGCTCCTGGACTAGCTGCCACCCTCCTGCCACAAATGAGTGCTCAGAGCCAGGACTGCTATCTTACCAGGAAGACCAGCTGAAGTATAATCCGGCATTCACAAACTGGAGGGCTGACCAAACTCTTTTGTCTCCCCAAACTCTACGAGGAAAATACTCGCAGGGTCCAGGGAGTAAGACCATTAGGTTGTGATCCCAAGTCAAGACCTGCAACTTCACAATTACCTCCATATAAAAGTCATACAAGGGCACATCATGATGGTCCTGGATGAATCTGACAACTTATTTTCCTTGTTTCAACACCTGCTCATTTCCTATGAACAGGACGTGCTGTGGGGAAGGGAGAACAGCAGGCATGCAGCAAGTACTCACACACACACACGCTAAGGATGTCCTGGTCTGACCTCAGGACGCGGGGTGGGTGACAGCCCCACGAGCACCAGCAGAGGGTCAGGCAGGAGCACCCAGCGCGTGAGCAGAGCCCCGCAGCCAGGCACGGCGGATGCAGTGCTCGCATCGCTGCATGAGGTGGCAGCAGACGGTTGCACAGTTGCGTTAGAAAAGCAAACAACACGTGTGCCAATGCGAGAACAACACGGGGAGTGTTTTCACAAAGCAGAAGTCACAGCGTAGCTCACATCTGTGGTGGGAGTGGATTACAGGAGCAAACACTGGGGACACAAGATAAAGACGGACAAAGAAACAGGAGGCAGAAAGGATGAGAGAAGAAGATATATTTGGAAAGAAAAGCATGAGAGAACACAAATGGGATGCGTGTTTTAATAGTAAAGATGAGAATTTCTTGGTCTGGCATGTACACATCCTGACAGCGTAGAGAAGAACTTACGTGTATTGGTGATCACCCAGAAAAGATACTAGGACAGGGAGAAAAAAGCAGGCAGCCCTAAGGACAGTGTGGGTGGCAAGGCTGAGGAAAGAAGAAAAATGACACAGCGCAGCTCTGTTTAAGAACATCTGGTACGGACAACTCGGCAGAAGTCTTCCTCGCAAATCTAAAAAGTTTTCAGTCTTTAGGCTCACCAGAATCAGTGCTCCATAAAAGCAGGGGCACGAATTTGCCAGGTTTCATTAGACACACAGCTGTGCATTATCAATTACAAATGACACTATGTCCTAAACTTGGTGTTTCATCATTGCAACAGTACTTGTTATACACAAGTTCATCCTGATGTTTCTTGTTATTTATTCCCTCTCCCCACCCTCGTTACTTTTGAATGAAGTAACTCAGGAAGATACCATCCCTCAGCCTGTCCTTGCTCTTGACATTTGTTCCTTTGAATTCACATTGCTTTTGGAAGACCAGATTCAAGTTGTAAATTCTTGAACTTGCCATTGTTGCTACTTCTGGCTTCTGCAGATTTTAGCCGGTCTTCAAGATAATGACTGCCTGATTTATGTGGGATAACGTTTGTACATACTAGACAGAAAAATCCCTCATTGTACTCCACAGAGATTTTCATGCAGTACAAAACAACAACCCTTGTTTCATTAAGTTTGAAATAGCAGAATTTGGTGTGTTTTTTAATCAAGTGAAGTAAATGAAGGAGAAATGCCACTTTTTATCCACAGAACAACTATCCGAATGTATTTGAAGGAAAGCCCCATAAGTGTTGTTTTTCAGTACAGAGATAAGTTCCCTGTTACAGTCCGCATGTATCAATATAAAAATTAAGGAGCTAGTACTAAGAGAATTAGTTGTTACCTTCCACACCTGGAGTGAAACTCCAAGAGAGATCACTGAGCTGTCATTTAGCAATTCCCCTGAGAAGTCCTGCAAGATCCATGTCACACAACAGTGGCACATGCACCAAACAACGGATGAGGTCTCCAAGCAGTCCGAGGAGCTACTTTTTGCACTCTGATCACTAAGAACTGAAAATTATATATTGCTTTGAGTATCTTATGACTGAAAGTCATGCTGATTCTTCACAATTCTTCGTGATGAAAACTACCCAGTTTAATCTTTACAGAGACTGAGAAGAATACAAGGGCTTAATGTGATAGTCTCACTCTTTTTGCACATCTGGACCGTGACATCTTTTCTTGGGCAATAAAAATGACTGAATCAATGTGAGTATTTTAGAACTTTCTGGCATGCAGTATTACTCCTCTGCTTTTTGGAGTGTCTGTTTTATTACTGTAGCCAGGATGTTTACTTGTTCAGTAATTCAGAGCTTTATTATTGCAATGAATCATAAACTATGAGTTACTAATGTCAAAGAAGATCCAATGAAATTTTAAAAACAAACTAGAGAAGAATAAAAGCATTTTCTATTTAGTTTATTTTCAAACTTAGTAAGAACCTGAATCTTTGAAGTTCTGCAGTTTTCTTATAAGAATATCCATTTTAGTAGACTTCAAAAGGAAAATGACTGTGACGAGAGTTTTGTCCCTCATTTATGTGGAGTTCTTGTTGACCTACGAGCATTGTCCTTTTAAAGGCATTTATGAAACAACAATCTGCACTCTTAGTGGATAATAACGAAGCCAATGTGTCATGTACAAATCTCAATAAATTAACCACAAGTTTTTTTTAAAAAAGAAAAACAAAACAACCAGACTATCAAGTAGTTCTCAAGGCCATGCCCAGATATATGGGCTTTGGATCCCAGCTGAACTCTTGCATATGAAAGGAAATACATGTGACACATTTAAATTTATAAACATAGAGTATCTAACGTTCTTCCCAAAATGGGAAAGTTGCTGAGCTGGATACATTTTAACTTATTCTGAAATTCAGGATGATGTAAACACCAGAAGAGAGAAAAAAACATGCCAATAATATTAGGCTGATGGAATTAAATTAACAGTGGAAAAACAACAACTCCCCAACCTCCCAAGGTATTTGAGATTTGACACTAGGATGAACAATGCACTAGAGAACTCACAAATGGGTAATATTCATGACTCAGATGAGAACTGAATGTTAACAAAATAATACATATTTTCCTTCAGTTTTTACTTCTGTGATATGGCTATGAGCCTAAAAGAGTCTTCTGATCATCTGTGTAGTGTTGAATGGCCTGAAGTAAGCCTCCAGATTCATCCTGATTTTACTATTGCATTTGGTGATTCATGTGCAGAACAGATTTGGACAAAACAATCACATTAAAAAGCACAGTGGACATATTTATAAAGGAAATCTCTCTCTCTCTCTCTCTCTTTTCTTTTCCTTTCTTTCTGACAGACTGCCAAAAATTATTAAAGTTTTATGTATCCTCTATTGAACTTTCTCTAACATTCACTCCCTCTTTGTGAGGACCCATTGCTGTCAGTCCTGTGCTTCAGAGCTTAGCTGGGTAAAAATCACAGGAAGAGGTGTTGGGGCTTTCTCTTACCAGTATTTGAAATACAGGCTCCACAGATATACTTGAAGTCATGGAACTAAAGACCACTGGGCTTACAAGAGGTGAAGACTGACCACTATTAAAAAACAGGTCATTTGTGCTTGGCTTGTTTCCCATCTTCCTCCAACACCTTTTCATAAACTAGTCTTTTCAAATAAACACAGGAGGACATTAAGGGGAAGCCATGAGTTTTTACTTTTTTTATTTTTTATTTTTTAATTTGAAAACAGAGCCATTTCCTGACTGGACAAAACACAGAGCAAGCATTAAAGTTAACTGAAGACCAACCTAAGTTTCTAGAATTGCTGTTGTATTAGCCTTTAACTTGCCTAAGAATACTCCACTTCTGACAAAACCATGGACTTTTAGTATACTATGCCAAGGAGTTATTCATTCCCCTGAATGACATTAATACACAAGCAATAGAGTTTTCACAATTGGTTTAGATTAATGCAAAATTAATAGGCAATATCAATAAGTGTGTACCCAGTGAATCTTTAAAACAATCAAAGAGAACGTTAAGTCAGTCAAAAAATGCTCTTACAATTCATCTACAATGGTATTCACTACTCCTATAGTGGCTTTCCAACACGCACTTGAAGTCATCAGGCTCTGGACATTAAACACACAACACATTAAGTGCTTTGGACATCACCTCATTCAAGTTGTCATCCAAACAATGGCACATAATCCCCCTAAAATTATTATGACATATGCATTTCTCTGCTTTTTGCTTAAAGAAAAGTGGATGAAGAAAGGTTTGGTACATGAACCCCAAATGATCCTGAAAAGTGGGAAGGGGGAACAGCTGTCAAAGCCAAAATGATTGCTCAGAAAACTCTGGCATCAAGAACTTGTTTTAATGTGTCAGACGCTGTATTGCCAGTTAAGAAGCTCCATATACACTTGTTTCTAAATGCATGTATTAATCACTGATGCACGTGATAGGTATTACTATGAGATACACCTTCCCTGTTCTGAAGACCTCATGTAGAACTGTAGAACTCATCTCCAACAGTGATCATTTGTCTCCTTGCTTCTGGACCAGCTTTTCTTGTTCTGTCCATTTTTATCCCGTTATCCTTCTGCTATTTTGTAGGAATCAACAAAATCAAAATTTAAGCCAGCAATCATTCTGTTGATTTTGCTCTATTGCTTTAGCAATGGAAAACAGCTTAGAAGAGCCCAAAGATCAATTGATTGCATTTAGCTAAACTTATATATCTTGACTACGGCCTCAGCAACTGTGATTCCATCTGCACCCCTGCACAAAGACAGTCTTGTACTCAGACAGGTCTCAAGAATAATGTTATAATTACACCATTTTCTGAGCAACAACCATAAAATGTAATTATGCAGAATGACCAAAACTACATTTATGGAACACTAAAACTCATGGAATTAAGTGATTCATTCACTGCCTCTACAGGTGAGCACAAAAACAGGATGAATGCAGGAAGCTTAATCTTTGGAGGTACTTTCTTAATAATAAATAGAAATAGTAACAAGAATAGAAATTAACATGAGAACATCCCAGAGTCACAGGTTGATTGTAAGTTTTACTTCAGGAAATCATTCCACTTCAGTGAAAAACTCATCTCTAACTGATGCCGTTTTTACTATGAATCAACATCACCAGGACAAATGGATTTAAACAAGTTTAAGAGAGAACTAAGATGCAGATTAGCTTTGGGAAGAGTATTATTCTCTTATTTCCTCTATGCATATAATTTTGGCAGCTTTGTATTACATCCTATGTGGTTTTAAGAATTTGGCTCAGTATATTTAAATCTATCTAAGAAATTGACCCAAGAATGTGTCTTTAAGGATGTATTATAGGTGTAATCATGATGACACATAGCTACTGGTCTTTTGCATTAGTCCTAATGCACTGGACCTCCAAAAACAAGGATGTTATCTTCTTTTTTATCAGCAATATTTTCCTATTTTTTAAGGTGCAAAATTTTAGTAAACTACAGCAAGTTTATGTTCATTTTTATCATGCCATTTCTGAAGGACCTTTGGATTTTTAAAATTATATTTAAGTAGTTTTATGATAACAAAAGGATAATCATAGCACAGTCTTAGTCTGAACATTAATTTAATTTCTGCATACTTACAGTACAGATACATTATCAGTGTCTTCAGACTTACTGGGTACATAAAACACTCATTGTTTCTAGAACAGCATTTTATTTGGAAATGTAAACTCCTGCACTGCTGCAGTGCAGGCTTTCACCATCATACCAAATGTGGAGTTTCCCATGACACAAATGGTCACATCCTAATACCTATGAACACATATCAACCGTAAATTTTTGTGTTGCTCATGGAAGCCCCAGCAGTAATATGTAGAAATAGCTTGTAAGATTTTGCTAGTTGTGATTTTTTGGGGTATAAAATATGGTCATTGACAGCTCTCTTAAGTTTAAAATGTTATGGCTATTATTTTCTCAGCCATGCAAATTAAGAAACTGTATGAGAGAGAGACTGTATGGCAAAACTAGAATTAGAACACATCAGGGCATAAAATAAATGCAATCACCAGATTTAAAGCAGCTAGCGTACAACATCCATATGATGAAAAGAAAATGCTATGAAAACTAACCAGCTTTGATGTACTTAACTGAATCAGCTAAAATAAAAGACAAACTACTTGTTTGATCACATTTCAATGACAAAGTAATGTCTGAAGAGAGAAAAAATAACATTCAAGAAACTAATCTAGCATATTTCCTCCAGTATATGATGTTTCTTAATTACAATTCTAATTGGGTTCAGAAAGTCCTCTTAATTATTACCATTCTTTTGCAGTACAGACAGCTGCTTTTGTTACATGAACACGAGTGACCTTGTGAAATGTCACCCTTTTACTTAGATCTAATTCTTGATTATACACTAAATCATATTGTCTCAGTTTATTTAGGCAAATGCTAAATCATGATGGCCCTTCAGTGCCAGTGAGAATTTGGAAAAGTGAGATGAATTATACATTACGGTCTGTGTTTCAACAGGAGTTGTCAGACAGGGTATCAAAATCTCTACCTGGAGATTTACAGTGCTGAACTCCACACTAACCTTTAAATACGCCTGTATTTTCAGTCACTCTAAGATGTTATGCTGACCAACATGCAGCCCAGAATGAGTAGGGGGAAACAGGCACAAGAAAAAAAAAGGATAAAAAATGCACCCAGAAAGGAAACAAAACAAAACAAAAACAGAAGACAAACAAAAAAACACAAAGCCAGGATATATATATATGTATTTGTATATAAATTTTAATTACACTTGGATAGAGCTTCTTTTTAAACTCATGCTATAGAAAGCTACTACTACTAAAAGGAGATGAAAACTAAACTTAAATTTTTGATCCTCTGTATACCACAGAGCTTTATTTACAATGAGATGCTGAGAAACCTGGCTGTAAATAGCAAATGGAGAACGGACAGCAGTGATTTACTGGGGACAGGAGATTTGAGACATGTCTCTAAACTGGAGACATGCGGATTTGATGGATGGACCGCTCAGCGGTAAGTAATAGGCTGGATGGTCGCACTCAAAGAGTAGCGGTCAACAGCTCAATGTCCAAATGGAGATCAGTGACGAGTGGTGTTCCTCAGGGGTCAGTATAGGGACTGGCACTACTTAATATCTTTGTCAGTGACATGGACAGTGGGGCCTGCTTCTCTGGGCAACCTGTTACAGTGCCTCACCACCCTCTGAGTAAAGAATTTCCTCCTGACAATGAATCTAAATCTCCCCTCTTTTAGTTTAAAACCATTCTCCCTTTTCCTATCATTATCTGCCAGAGTAAAAAGTTGCTCTCCACCTTTTTCTATAAGCCCCCTTTAAGTACGGAAAAGCTACAGAGGTGTTCCTGGAGCCTTCTCTTCTTTAGGCTGAACATCCCCAGCTCTCTCAGCCTTTCTTCACAGGAGAGGTGCTCCAGACCTCTGACCATCTTCGCGTCCCTCCTCTGGACCCGCTCTAACAGCCCCGCGTCCTTCTTGTGCTGGGGGCCCCAGACCAGGACGCAGCACTGCAGGTGGGGCCTCACAAGGGCAGAGCAGAGGGGCACCATCCCCTCCCTCCACCTGCTGCCCACCCCTCTGTTGGTGCAGCCCAGGACGCAGTTGGCCTTCTGGGCTGCAGGCACACACTGCTGGCTCATGTCGAGCTTTTCATTCACCAGAACCCCCAAGTCCTTCTTTTCTTTCTCTCAAGTGCAATCCCAAGCACCAGTACAGGCTGGGCCATGAGTGGATTGAGAGCAGCCCTGATGAGAAGGACCTGGTGATGTTGGCTGATGAGAAGCTCAACATGAGCCAGCAATGTGTTCTTGCCGCCCACAAAGCCAACTGTGTCCTGGGCTGCATCAAAAGCAGTGTGGCCAGCAGGGCGAGGGAGGGGATTGTCTCCCTCTACTCTGCTCTTGTGAGACCCCACCTGGAGTCCTGCACCCAGCTCTGGGGCCCCCATCACAAGAAGGACATGGACCTACTAGAGCGAGTCCAGAGGAGGGCCACAAGGATGATCAGAGGGCTGGAGCACCTGTGAAGATCTCCTGTGAAGACAGGCTGAGGGAGTTGTGGATGTTCAGCCTGGAGAAGGCCCCAGGGAGACCTTACAGAGGCCTTCCAGTACCTAAAGGGGGCCTACAGGAAAGCTGGGGAGGGACTCTTTGTCAGGGGGTGCAGTGAGAAGGGGCAATGGTTTTAAACCGAAAGAAGGTAGATTTGAAAATATGTCTTTTTATTAAGTCACAATTTTAGGTGTCAACAATATTTTGATTATTTTCCAAGACAAATGCATTGGATCTGTATCTGAATGCCTCCATCCCATTGATTTTTGAGTGCTGTCTGGCCCAGTGTCACTCGTCCCTGCACTAGACGTGTGTTGGATGTCCGACACAGGCAGAGGTGCCCCGCACCATCCATCTCCTTGCCAGACAGGCGCTGCTGCCCCATGCTCCACTCCAGCCACCACAGTGGGGGACACCCTGCAAAAGCTTCTGCAGTGTCTTTTTATTGTTATCTCATACCAAACAAAGAAGCGGAGAGAGACTGGGAGCTGTTTCCAAGCCAGTGAGGAATCGCTGCTCAGTGCCAAGCTGATCTCAAGTGTCGGAGATTCAAAGCTGCTTCCAAGTCTGGACTGTGAGAGACAGCCTCACAGCTCACAGCAGAGCGCACACACAAAATAAACTGAACCAGGGATGCCAGCTGTTACCACTACCTTACTTGGTGAAATGAGCACTTGAGTGATTGTGAGAGAGGCCAGAAGGTATAGAAGGAGACTGACCAAACATTTGTAAATGGGAAGGTAAGATTTCAGCAGTAAATGCCTGCCTATGAACAGAAATCCTACACTATAGGCACAAAGAGACACGTGTTTATTGAACTGAAATAGGCTATAATGATTCTTTTGTGTTACAGCCACGTGTAATATTTATTCTGGTTTTCAAAGAAGTCAGAAAGTAAAACCTACACGAATTGGCACTTGCCTAAGAATCAGCCTAGGGTTGTGCACAAGCTGTGAATAACACAAAAAAAATAATCTGAAACAAATGCTGGTTCTTTCAGAAGATTCCTTCCTTGTGATTCTGGGGAGCTACAAAATTATGTAATTATGAAAACAGATAAAGAACAATTTTTTTTCTGTGGAGGCTTGACATTCAAGAAGCACAACAGAAAAGCAAAAGCTAAGGCAAAGGATGTCAGTAAGCTCATGAAAGAGGAAAAAAGACTGGTTGTGAAAAGCAAACAAACAGTCTGTAGAGTATGTTGCAACATTTCAGTCTTACTTGCACTCACTGGAATGTCTAAGAAACAAATTCATCAATAAAAGCCCATAGTATTTGCCTTTCATCATTGATTTCAAGACCAGAACTATCCTCAACAGCTTGACAGGTCTATATAAACTGCTGAAGTTTAACCTTTTTAACCTTGCAGACTGCAAAAAACCATGGCTTTGAATCCTAAAATGTTTGCAGTAAAGATTATACCAAAACAACACTATTTCCACCAAAAAGCACCTCCTCAGCAGACATTCATTAGTGCTGAATACTGGTAACAGGATTGGACTGACCTCAGGATATCTGAAAGCTTAGTTCAGCACTTCAAGCTTGGATGCTTGTTTGCATCTCTTGAGACAAATTCTTCTTCAACTTGCAATCATGCTGGCTTTAGCAAGGCAAGTATTGTGTTGTGAAGAACAGAACATGACCTATGGCCTGCAAATCTGACTGGGAAGTCTCTCAGCATGCCTTCTCCTGTGACTTTCAGCACCCTCCTTTTATAGCCAGGCTAAAAGTCATGCTAGAATGGTCTCATAATGCCTTTTTTTTTTTTCCTTCACATTCTCCAGTAAAGTTTTTACTTAAACTGAAAATTAAAAGGGAAAATCTGCTGAGCATTCCACCGTTCCCCATGGTCTCTGTAAGAGAAACAGCCTTACTGATACCGGGGTACCACACAGAAAGTGTAAGAGTCCAGTGGGTTGTAACGTCACAAGAGAGTGACCCACCTCTCCTGGAACTGGCCAAGCTGTATTTAATGGTCACCACCATCCAGTACGTCCTGTTATGTGCTGGCTGGTTAGATTTGGCTTGTAACTATTCTCGTGTTTTGGTTAGTACACAAGCTGTCTCACCTCAGAGACTGCAGATTTCATTAACTCACATAAGCCAAACAGACAGTAAGGTTTATCTGGCAGAAGGCAGAAGGGCTGACAGTCTGAAGTGCCATGCTATTAATCGTACTGTGCTTTGGAGAAAACAATTATGGCTAAGGAGGTTATCTTGCTTGCTTCCATCTAACTTTGAAACACTCAACACTGCGTTGCCGTACCAAGCACATCGATCTACAGGGGGAACAGGCAAAATGCACAGGGGCCATCTCATGCTCAAATCAGCATTGGAAGCTTCAGCCAAGTGCAGAGCTTGTGGTGAACTTCAGTGTTTCTGTCACCTTGTATATGTCAGTGACCAAGACAACATTATGTGGAATGACACACATCATCATATTCTCATGGTTACTGCAGGAGTAAAATGAAAATAACTTCTGCTATGCTTGCACAGGATATGGTGTTAGGTGTATGTATGATTAGCTATTAAATGTATACCTAGCACAGCACAGAGTCAGGCCCAAGACAATAAACAATCAAATAATACTAACCATTTTATCTCAAAATAGCAAAACTGACAGTAGTTTAAGAAAAATGAAAATCTTTCTTCTCTCCAGGAGCACCTAGAACTGTTTCCTTTGAAAAGGTGGGCAAAGCGTGGATCGCACCTGGCAGTGGACAGGCAATCACATGGCTCCCTTGCTCTCTTTAAGAAATTAATCTTCATAGAAACAACAGAGAGCTGAAATACATATCAGCTTAGTTTAAAAAATGAATAAATCACTTAATATATGTATACAGGAAAGGTCCTGGATATAAAGTTTGTAATATTTAAGCTCATCCTTCTTCCCTGAGATAGAAGAGTAATATAAAAAATGAGTGACTGCTGCAAAGACAGAGGCCCCACTGCTGACACAGAAAATTCCCTCCACATTTTACAACTTCTCTCCCTTCTTGCTGTCTCACCAGTCAGCCAAAAGATACTATGACTTATGGACTTGGAGAAAACAGAAGACACACTTTTCATACGCTTTGTCTTGGTAAAAGTCTCCAGATGTTACAGTGAAAGATGAATGGGAACAATTGTGAGAATAGAGGACACCCAACCGACTCGTGCTGCGAAATATCTCGGTCCTGTTCCCAGTGCTGCAGTGCACTGCGGTGAGGAACAGCTCTGCAAGGGCTTTCTCAGCAAACACTGCTGCTCTCAGGGAACACAAACACAAAATCAATGGTCCAAGTACATTCCACAGCTTGCAAAACCCTTATTCACACTTACAACACCAGCAATGAGTTTTGTTACAAAAAAATTGTACCTGAAGCAGTTTTATTGTATGTAAGGCTCCCAAGAACATCATTTACATTGACCTTACTCAGGAGTTTTGGTCCCTTTGTTGCCCATGAAGGATCCAATGCTATCACAGATTTCAGGTTTCCTTGAACATATCAAGATAGAGCTAAGAAACCTAAACAGTAAATGAAACCATGTACTAAAATAACATATTTGCATTAAACAGGACATACGGTAGCTACAGGTTGGGTATTCTTTGTGCATTCTCTTCTAATATCAAAACAAGGGAGCACAGGAAATCCTTCCTGTTTTGTCTAATCCCTACAAGTAAACTTGGCATATGTTCTCCAACAACCCCAACACAGTGTTGTCAAAGCTCCCCCAGTGAGCATTTCCCAGACTGCTATGGACACGTGCCACATTGCCCTGAAGCCTTCCTTGTTCGGGGTGGGCTCTCCCACTTTTCCTTTCCCTGGGCTCCCTGGCATGCCTTATGGGCACAAGGATGTGGATTCTTGCCTTAACACTTAGAGAGCTTCACTGATGCCCCTAAGGAAGGAGTAAAGGTGTTCCAAAGGGCCGTTTGGAGATGCTGATCCCACCTCACTGACTGCAGTCCAGGGAGCTCCTTTGGGTGGTGCTCCAGCAGCACTGCTTCTGGAAGAAGCAGGCTCCCAGGCCACTTGTTCCCTCCTGCACCAGTATGATCATGCAGCATGCTGGGCTGGGGAAGGGAGGCAGCTGCAAGCTAACACTGGTGAAAAAAAACAGGATTACTTTCCAGCCACATCAGCTCCTCAAACCAGTTTCCTGCGTGACTGCAGAGCGGCTTGTGCCAGCCCGCGTGAGAAACCGTGAAGGTTTGGGGATGAGCATGAGGCATGATGAGGCTCATTGTTTCCGTGGCAATAAAGCGCTTATTTAATAAAAAATCCTTTCCCCTTACAAGGTGCCTGAAATTGAGTGCCTGTGATTCTGCAAGCATAAAAACGAGGTGGGGGGACACACAGCATGGAGTAAAAGGCTCAAGAAGTCCCAAGCCAGTCCCTTGCCATGACCTGTGATGAGAGTCTTGCAGCAGGGACAAGGATAAAAGACAAAAAAAACTAGCTTCTATGATTTGCACCTGTCACACGTAGACTTACAGAGAGGACTTTATACTGATAAAATGAATCTGAAATTTTGGATAGCACCCCTGTGCCGACAATATAACCATCTCCAACTATGAGATATACATGCTTTAGTGAGGAATAAGCAAGCCAGTTTAGGAAATAAGAACAGCGTGAAGTTTTATACAAGCTAGCACCCAGCTTTGCTTTGTTCAAAATTTGAACAACTGAAGACATTTTTTTCACTCCCATATTTTACTTATTCTTTCTCTAACGTTTTTAGCTCTACCAGGAAGGAGAAATGGAAATGTCAAATTATCATTAAAAAGATGAGTTTCAAACTACGTATTGTGCCCAAAAAAACAGTAACTAAGGAATACAGAAAATACTGATGTACACCTTGTAAAATTTTCATGTTCATTTCTAGTTGATTAAGCTTGAGTTAATCATCCAACTTAAATCACCACACCTTAAAGGAGAAGGAAGAAGAGTTACAGTTTTAAGTGGAAAAGCAAACTCAAAATCCTCAGTAGTTTCTGGGACATTATCTTAGCATAAGAGCAAAAAGCTGTTGGAAAGAGGAGTGAGAGCGGGCAGACAGAGTGTTAGCATGACGGAACAGAGATAAAAGATGCCAGAAACATGTCAAAATAAACCATACATCAGCAGCAGAGCTAACAATGCCATCTGCTAAGCCTTCCTTTAGAGAGCCCACTACAAAACCTGGTATTCAAATGCATGATGCTTTGCTATAATTTATTCATTTGGGGTGAATATCTTAGTGCCAGGTGCCGGCCTCTTACAGAAAGCACCAGCCAAAACAGCTCAGCTTTTCACAGAAGGTTAGAGAAAACAAGTTTGCTCATGCTAAGGACTCTGGTGTTCTTCATTTCAAAAACAGTTTTTCTATTAAGAACAGGTCATTTTCTGGTGGACATCTGCCCTAATTGCATTATGCACCATAGGCAAAATTGTGCCTGAAGTTGCACGGTCTCTTGCATGGGACTTAATTTAATCACATGGTACACAGATAGACCTACCACTTCTATTA
This sequence comes from Anser brachyrhynchus, assembly GCF_964034855.1. Lineage (NCBI taxonomy): Eukaryota > Metazoa > Chordata > Aves > Anseriformes > Anatidae > Anser > Anser brachyrhynchus. Next base: position 11,045,462 of record NC_137697.1, on the reverse strand, counting down.
AAGTGACTGCTTATATAATGCCATTGTAGGTCAGCGTAGGTCTTGGTCTTCTGGCAAAATGTTCATGCTGTTATCTGAGCTGGGAAACCAAAACCAGTTGTGATCCCTTTTGAATCCTGCGGGCACGTAACATGGTGGCACATGTTGGAAATTCCTATGACAGTGGCAAAATGCTGACAGATTAATCTACACCTGGCCCTGGAAAGTGCCTGCTATGTCTTACCAAACTATAAATCAAATATGTTTTTACAAGTTTTCTTCTTTTAGAAATCACTCAGCAAATATTTTGAACTCAAATCAGGATCCTTTTTCTCATAAAACTGCCAAGCCCTTTTCAAACTGGTGTTAACTGAGGAGCAGATTAAAGTATCAGTTGCTTCTGAAACACAGGAACTTTGAAGTGCTCAGAGGAGCAGAGGAGCTTTTCTAACGCTACCTTGCAGAAGGTAAGTCACAGAGGCATCACCCATTAACAGTGCAGAAAGCCTGGAAAACTTTTTTCAAACAGCTGCTGTCACATTTGGCAGCAGCAGATTTACATGTTGGGGCTCCCTGCGCCCTGCTCTGCCCTCACCCTGCTGCACTGTCCAAGCCATACAGCAGAGTTAACGTCGAAGGCCAAAATCAGCACGGTGCAGAGGGCATGAGCCTATGTACTCATCATGGACACACATACACGTCTCCTCTTCCCCCTTCAGTGGAGCTGGAAAGGAAGCAGATTTCCTATCATAAATTGTTTTCAGGCAAGGCTATTGAGAGAGCTAAAGAACAGATTTTTTATGATTAAATAAGCTAGAACTTTCCAGCCTGGAAAAGAGAAAGCTTAGTAGAGAAATCTACAAAATCAGAAAGGACAGAAAAGATAAAATGTGACTGGTTATTCACTGTCTCTAGCAATACAGAAACAAGGCGGCAGCTAATGCAACTACCAAGGAGCAGGTTCAGAGGAACAACCTGTAGCTGAGTTGTGAGCATCCCTATTACATAGCATTTAGGATCCTAAACTTTCACATACGTATGCTCAAGAGGACAGTTTTCAATTTAACAGGAAAAAAAAATATTCAAAAGTAACAAATATCAAGGCACCACCTCTGACTTCAACCACTCCCCACACATCACTGAAGGAAGGCAGAATATTTAGTGCTCGCTGTTTCTTTGCTTTTTACCACACATTTGGTTACCAAACATTTAAGATGTAAGAGATAGGATGCCAGGCTAAGGTATTTTAGGTCTTCCTTGGCACAACTATTACTGTTTTACAATGCTTTTGAAAAGAGAAGCCTGCAAGGGAGATAGACATGAATATCGAACAATGGTGTTTTAAAATACTTTTTCTACTTCACTTTATTTTACCTGCCCAGTTTTGTCCATGGTCAGTAAGTGACAAACTTAATAAGACTTGCTATGTAACACAAATATGAAACAAACTTTCTCTTCTACTTTTAGTCAAAAGATACTTGGTGAGCTCATTCCAGTTCTTAGCTCTGTGCCAGTAATTGCTATTCCATTTAGCTGCTGCAAGGAAACCTGAGCTGTGTGCACTGTACATATGGAGAGCTCAGAAAGAAGAGTACAGCAAGAATAGCATTAAACTTACGGTTTACAAAGCTGTGAAGTCCTGTGCTCTTCCTTGAACTTGACACTAAGTCCCTCGACTGTAAATGACACCCTCTCAGGCTCACCTGCATGTCACTATACAACACTGAGAGCGGAGCCAAGAAGCATGGGATGGTCTCACTTATATTACCTGTTTGTATATGGATAAAGTGATTTCCTTTTTTTTTTTTTTTTTTTTTGAAAAGAAGGCAGAAATGCTGTAAGGGAGGATACACCAAACTGCTAGGAAAGGCAGCTTAATTACATCCCTCAACATGTACTCATTTAGCATCAATAAAACCAATATGCCTGATCTTGTGTATAGAACGCCTCTATTTATTTCCCAGTTACCAGAATGCATTCAGCATTCATGATGAGTTTTAGCTTGCTTCCCAGGCATAGCTGGGAAAGGCAACAGTGACTTGAAGAACTGAAAGGACAGAATATTCCCTGAACTTTTGCCATGTACTTATTCTGTTGCTGAGATTGTACCCGGGGACAGATAGAAAAAGATTTATTTGTTGAGAGACCTCCTACAGACACTCACACGTTATAGTCTTTTTTTCCTCCCTTGTAAATTTTGAGGAGCATTCATGCAGCATTAACTCTCTGTGTGACTTCTACACCACCCACGAAAATAAGGCAAAGGATGCATACATTTTGGGAACGAGCTGCTGATAACACGATCAGTTTGCAAGCAGAAATAGAGGGCTCTGCAAACAGAAGGGAAGACAGTGGCACCGACAGGTCTGTAAGCCACAAAAGCAAAAGACATCTCTCATTTTCAAGCTCTGAAGAATCAAATACACGGTATCTGTCAGGCCAGTGCGGTTAGTAAAATTATTGATTCCAAGAGCACAAACAACTTGCATACATTCATTCCAGGGGGAACAGAGAACACTTGGTGCTATGCTCCTAGGAGGGCAGGAGTCAAAAAAAAAAAAAAAAAAAAAAAGGCAACATTGGGATTTTAAATCTGCTTTGCCAAAAGAGAATGCATGTGATTGGAAGACCAGAGAACAAATTCCCTTTCAAGCTGTGTGACAGCACTGAGGATCTCAGATTTTATCACTTAAGCTAATCTGAACTTCAGTTTTTCTTCTCTTTCCCCTGTAACATCATCCTCTTTGTTCCCACGGATAAGTTCCCTGCCTTCCTCTTTTCTCAAGGTACTTTCCCCCTACACTTGTTTTCTTTCCTTCTCCCTTTGACACCTCACCCTTCGTTGCTGCAGTTCTGAGTTTTGCTGTTCTGAGATGATTTTCAACACCTCTGATGAGCGAAGGCGGGGTGTGCGGCATGCTGCTGCTGAATGCCCATGAGAGGTGGCTGCTTGCTGGGGCTGCTGCAGTGACAGATCCAAACATGGCCCCAGGACGCAGCTTTGTTTTCTGTTTTGGGCCAGAAGTTCCTAGTTAACCTTGTGAAGCGAGAGGGGGGAAACCAGCTCCTTCAGTTCAACCCAGAAAAAAAAAAAAAAAAGAGTTTGCTAAGGGATCTACACTGGCATCTTGTAGTAGTATAATTAGGGCTCATCCGACAATTGTGCTGCCTGCTCCATAGGGAACACTAAGCTTTTGCTATTGAGACAACAGAACTTGACTACCTAAAAGGCCAGAAAGCACATTTTGGCAAACATTTGTGTGAATTTTGTTTCACAACTTGAAATCCAAAAAGGCTCATGAGAATTAGAACTACGTTGTGTGACCCTGAACATTACTGAAGCATGTTTAGGGACTGCAACAAAAACACAGCAAATGCACTTTGCAAGTCTTACAGATAAGAAGGTATTAAGTCCCTAAAACATGACAAAGCTCCCGCTAAACTGCTGCCACAGAATCCTTGTCAACCTTTTTAAAAGCCTTGTATATTGAGCTACTGCAGCATTTAGCCATTTGTTACACAGTTTATAAATGGATTTACTTTTTGTCACAGACATCCTGGTGAGAAACCTCTTATTGACACAGACAATGGCAATTTCTTCTATGAAAAACATGTTTTAAGTTCACATCAAAGATGCACTAAATAGACATTAACATTTCACCAGCTTTTTGGAAAGCTGGGCTATAAATTAAAAATGCCAGGATCACTGTGTCTCCTAAGCAATTTAAGTCCTATCACTCTCACTGAAAAGACACAAATTCATTATGAAATGAACAGAGGGTGGGACTGGCTCTACCATGCTTACTCATTCTGAACAGGGTGTACCTAGCTAAGGCACCCATGGGACCTTTCTGCAATATGTACTACAGGCCCTTTCAGATTAAATTGAGAAAAGAAATGCAATAAAATGTTCCCTTTTTAACACATTAAAATGCAAATCTGCTGCATTTAATGAGACCAAACTTTGGAGCGCTTCTTGCACAGCGCCTAGGTGACTCTCGGTCAACAGCAGATTTATGTTTTCTTTCTGCAGCTCTGGTGCCCAGCAGAAAAAGAAAAAAAAAAAAGACATATAGAGGAAGAAAATATGTAATAAATATGGGCCAACCTGACTGAATGCCAACTCCAACAACACTGCCTGGGTGGGAAAGGCCCATCCGCTGGCACCCAGCAGCTGGCTTGGACATGCACGTTGCCAGTGAGATCCGCATCTATCCAGTACGAAGCAGCAGACCGATGAGGGTAAGGAATCCAGTTCTAATTCAGGCTCTGGACGAGAGTAGGCTGTAGAGCTTACACAAGGCTTTTCTGCACGTTTCTTTGCCATTGTGACCCCTTGTGTCTTAGTATCGCAAACCTGTCCTTATTTGCTTCTGACTTCTTGTCCTTATCACAGGATCATCTTCTGTGCTCAGTCCTGCTTCTCCCATTCAGGCAACCCTAATCTTTTCTTTGCTTGCCTCAGCGGCCCTTAAATACAGAGCAAGCTGCTGCACGGTTTCCTTATCTTCCATCCAGTCTAAACCAGTCTGACACAGCTCCTCGTGATGCACATCCATTGCACGTGGGGCCCTGCACCACAGCACGCCCCTGGATGTGGTGCTGCACGCCTCCTGCCATCAGCTGAACGCCAACTCTGGCCGCTCCTTACCTCATCGGCCCGGCAGTCACACCATGCCAGACCACCTCTAGGTATTACCTGCACCATGTTACCAGAACAGCAGCAGGTAACACAGGCAGAGGCTGCACAGGGAGCTGGACCCCACCGCACAGCAGGTGAGCTCATTCTGGAGGACTTATCCAAGCAAAGTTTTGATAGTTCCGGGAAGTTTCTCCTGGAATGTGGAGAGGATCGCTCCAGGAAGGAGCCCCAAAGTGGCATGTAAGCAGGTAAGTAACGTGGATAGGCATCGGGCAGGTAAGTAATGTAGATGGGCAGCTACTGGGCCACTGAGGCTACTTCAGGCCTGGCCCACACGACAGCATAAATGCAACCCTCGCCCATATCCCTTTCCCCCAGTTCAGTTCTTGTCCCCACTGAATTTGAACCTATTCCCTCCTCCACGCTGTCTTGGCACCAACGAGAGGGTCACTGAATGCACACAAGAGACAGGCTTCCTGCTCTCATTTCCAGGGCTTGGCCACATCCCAGCCCGCAGCAGCTGGCTGTGGCCGCCGAGAGAAACTCAGCTTTGTCTCCGCAGCCCTGGGACAGAGCACGATCAGAGATCCTCCAAAGGCAACACGTGCAGGCTCATCAGCACTAATTGCTAGGAGAGCCTAAGCAAGGTGTGACGTCAGAGGCTTTGGGAATTTTAGTTACTAAGTGCAAGGAAATTTCTACTTAGTGCACACACACAAAATTGAGAATTCTCAGGGGACTATCAAAGCCTGATCTGATAGACACAATAAATGATAATTCCCCAGTGAGCCAGAAGCAACTGAGAACATTTCAGTAGGAAGAGTTAGGCAATCTCAATCACATAAAACGTTAGCAACACTTCCTATATCCCTCATAGCATCAGAGAGCTTGGAAATGCTGAGCAGCACACAAAGTTGGTCTTTGGGTGCAAGAACACCCAGTCCAGATTGAAGTTCTCTTACTCTGCAAGCTCCACCATCCATATATTCTGCATAGAAACTCTGTTACACATGAAGCCTCCATGTCTATATCACAGAAAACACGGAAAATCTATGTATCTGCCCATTTCTTTCAAGTGGTAATTATTTAAGAACAGAGAGCCCCAGATCCCCAGACAGAACTGACCTGACTGTTTTTTTAAGGGGTGGCACACACATCATGCCATCATGTATACAAGTAGTTCTCACGTCTGACAATCTTTGTAAATGAAAATACTGGCCATTTTTCCTATTTATTATTAAACTTAAACAAACGCAGGGATTTGTCTAGCACCATATGTTTAAACATCAGAAGAGAGTACAACTGAACAAATCTAGAGGAGCAGATGAATGAAGAAAACTGGTTATCTTGCGATTACTACAGCAGCTGTTGCAAAGGTGATCGTACTACATTCGGTGTAATTCTTAGAGAACTTCTTAGAAGAACAAAGATAATTTCCTTGTTAGAAGTGTATAGACAGTAAGGCCTGAAAATATGTTTAGCGAGATTTGTATCTTATTGGAACACACTGCAGAATAATTAGAAAGCACGGCCGCAGGAAAAGTCCATACAGTACATGACTGCAATAAGCACTTCAGGATGCCTAAAGCTGTCAAAAAAGAATGTTCAGTATCCCATTACTTCTGGAAGAAGTGATCTAATTGCACTGTCAGACATCATAAATGAACATTACTACTTCTAAAATAGAAATATATATATATATTTAAAAGGTAGATACGGCTTATGTCCTATAAATCATCAAATTATGAAAAACAGGAACTACAGAAGGGCAAAGTAAGAGCAACTAGGTGTTTTTTTTTCTGTCTGCTCTCACCCATCCCTTCCCCCAGCACAGCAAGGCAGGGCTTGAGAGGCAGGGCACGGGGCTGAGGCCAGCGCAGGAAGGCTTCCCAGCTACAAAGGGGTGGCAAAGTGATAGGCATGGCATTTGTGTTTCAGGCTTGAAACACAAAAACTAAGACAGATAGATTTATTTATGAAAATACCAGAATAATTTAGGTTTAGGAGGGACCTGTGGGTGTTATCTAGTCCAGACTCAGTCCAAGCTGAGCCACCTCTGAATTTAGGTTAGTCTGGTGAGGACCTTGCCCTGTCCTGTTTTGAGTATCAGTAATGGTAGATATTCTGTGGCCGCTCCATCTGCCCCTTGTCACTTGGTCTTTTGAACATACCTCTGAGAAGAAACAGGCATATCCATAAATGCTCCTGCAGGTAATGGAAAAGCAGACCCGTTTTTTTCAGCTCCTCCTTGTATACCATTGCTCCCACGCTCTAACCAGCCTAGTGGCCCTCTGCTGGATGGCCTCCAGGTTGTCAACAATATTTGTAATTATTTTTAAAACTCTCTAGATTACACAATCCCACAAGAACACACTGACTTAACAACAGTAAAATAAATATTATGAATACATTTTACTGATCCTTCATGATTCATTAAAGATGACTGCTAGCAAAGTAGTAGATCTGGGCAGTAATTACAGCACAGTACATGACAGTTTCTGCAGGCATGTTCAGCAATAAGGTTAAAAAATAAAGCTTATATAAGAATATAAATATTGGGTAAAAAATGTCCCGAGGAACTTGATAACTCTAAAAAAAGAAGCAACTGAAAGCATGTTTGGTGTGAGTACAGGTTACAAATTTTCAGTTGAAATTCCTTTCTGTCAGAATATTTCACTTCTACCAAAGCCACATTTTTCTGTGAACTGAGATCATTTTGATGAGCTTCTGAAAAATATTTCAGGGGAAAAAAAAAAGTCTCGTTAATCATTTTCTACACTACAGAATTAGAAACACTCCTTGTGACTGAAGACTGGTCCATTTGTCTGAACTAGTGTCCACAGAGGAGCTCTCTGAATTATCCAGAACCCCCTCGGGAAACAGCAACTGAAGAGAGCTCCTTCCACACACCGAGGGCTGCTATGTTTTCTTATGTCTTTATTTTGTAACCCTCACAGAGGGTTTTGTGGATTTGCTAGGCTACAGTTGAGTTCTCCTTGCCCTTCTGAAGGCTGTCTCCTCTCTCTTCACTACGCAGCAAAACAATGGGGAAAGCAGGGACCATATGGGAGCAGTTATGATCTTCCCAAATGAAAACTGATGTGTTTCTGACAATGCTAGCAATTGCAAGTAGCAGAGCTGCCAACCTCATTCCCACATTCCTAACACCAAAAACTGTGTTAGTGGCTTTGGGAAATGTAACACAAGGTTTCCTGGAAGCATCCTTCCTCCACAGAGCATTTCAGAACAGGAATGAGCAGAAGAAACATTTCTGGAAGAGTGCTACATGGAGAGGAACACTGCTGGAGGACCGCACCACCAACTTGCGAACTGGAACTACAGAAAGCTGAAGGCATCACTTTGCTACAGCAGACAGTTTCATCAGGTAACCTTGAGAGGAGAAACTTCCACACCACACGTAGGAGACAATGAAGTCAGACACAAGAATGGAAAAAAAGTAAAGGTAGAATTTTTCACAACACTTTAAGGCCATTTGATGCTACTCGACAAGTGCTACCCTATCTGCCTGGTCATGACATTGTGGATTGAGTGCCTGCCCACAGCTCTGTACTCCTATGTTCATTCATGAGCCAGAAAAAGGGATTTTTAATCTCATTTTTTGATAATAAAATTAAACTACTTTGGATTAGTTTACAAAGGCTGGTAAAAAAAACACGCACTAAAAGCTTCAATATTTGTACATCATAATCTAACAGGTACAAAAAGGAATGTAGTCATCATGTGGAGTGAGACTGAAAGAAAGCTTGCAATGTAACTCCAAATATTTATCAGCGATACTGTTTTAAAACAATAAACAAAATGTATTTTGGGGATGTACTTTAAATTGAAGGGATAAGTATGTTGAGACTGGGGCAAGTACATTTAGGTTCCCAGTAATGACTCTAAACTTACATTTAATCATATACTACCCATCAGTGCATTTTAATATCATTACAAGTAATAAAAATAATAACATTATAGTAGCAGCACTGCTAAATGCAGTGACAGAAAAGTATTTTCATTTTAATTCTCTCTGCCTCTTAATGTTCTTTGTAGGAGGCAGTTTTGCTGTCTTGGTATACAGTCAATTAACGTCTTCTGCAGTTGGTCTGGCCCTTTTACACAGCAATGTGATAGCAAGATTAAAAAACGGAAAATGAAAATGTGTACATTATGCTACTGAAAGGCTTATGGATTTGGGGACAGGAGAAAGAATATGTAAATGTTTTAAATAGATTTTTGAAGATCAATTATGGAGTTGTCTCTTTTAATTGATGTGTTCTGACACATCTAAATAATTGATGAGGACCTCCGCTGAAGGGTCATGTGCTTGACTTGCAGTTTTACCTAAAACCCAGTAACAGCTGTCCCCTTTGCCTCTCTATCTTTATAAAACAACTGTTGAACTCTCCTAACAACTCCCTGCTACAGCTTCACATGTTCCTTTCCTATCTGGCACCGTACCTTCTGCTCTGATTTCCAAACGTCCTCTTGACACATGCTTGTGCACGTACTGCTGCATCTGCTACTAATTAGGGAGGGATATTTAGCTTGGTTTGAGAATGAGGCTTTTCAGCAGGGAAAGGAAGGCTGCAAGTTAAAAACACCTTCTTCCTCCACTTGTATTAATTTGTACACACTCTGAAACAGAAGGAGAAGAACCTCATTCCCCAGAATGCCAGCATATCTGTGCAAACATATTCAGGTGTCTTTCCAAGATGCTGGAAAGCTAATTTTTTTTTTTTTTTTTTTTGCTTTCCTTTGAACTCTCAGTCAGGCTGGCATTTTTCCACATACCTGTCCATAACAGACCTTTTCTACCAAGTTGTTAAAACTGTCTAGGCTTGCAGAGACTGAACAACAAATTCATGCTACCTAATATAGCCAAACACTGTAATATATCACTGTGGAATAAAAACAGCACAAAAAATTATCAACACTCAGCAAATGTGCACAACAAATGAGAAGGCTTTATGTTAAATAAGAAGAGATTGCAAATGTTTTGGAGCAAATGAGTAGGATATTCAGTGCCAATAAAAATTTATTCTAAACGAAACTACATTTTTGTTGGTAAATATGTTGCTGTTAATACCACAATTCTCCTAAAGGATAGGTACTACAAAATATAGCATATATAACATTCACTATGTTTGTACTCTGATTCACAGAATGGATTCCCATATCCACAAGCAACAGAAAGATGTGGTCATATATGTAAGAGTTTGCAAAGGTGAGATTCAGTACACAGTACAGTCAGCAGCCTTATATTCACTGGAGAGAAAGAGGTACAATTCATAAAATGCTTTGGGGACATCTACTTATAATAAAACAAATCATGGTTAAACAGCACCTGCTATTCTTGTGTTATTGTCACCTTATCTTCCAAAGCATCTCTAGCTACAGGTGTACAGAAATGTTATATAAGAGATAATCACTTCCCAAACCTAAGAGATTTGAGACCCTCAGTGATTTTTTCTTCTGCAGTCACTGGACAGGCCAACTGAGCGAAATGTTCTGCAGCACCTGCACTTCAGGAAGAGCTGGTAGAGAATTGCAGTCCACTAACAAGTGGATTACCTCCAACTTCAATACTGGGTCCAGTCCTGTTTAACATCTTCATTACTGATCTGGACGATGGGATAGAACGCACCCTCAGTAAATTTGCAGATGACACAAAACTGAGGGAAGGCAAAACTGAGGGAAAACTGAGGGAATTGCCATCCAATTTACTGGAGGGACATGCTGCCATCCTGAGGGACCTCGATAGGCTGGAGAAATGGGCTGACAGTCCATTCAGTCTCGTGAAGTAAAACAAGAAGTGAAAGGTACTGCACCTGGAGAGGAACAGCCATATAGATGGAAAGCAGGATTTCAGAAAAGGACCTGGAAATCCTAGTGGACACCAAGTTGAAGGTGAGTCAGCAATATGTCCTTTCTGCTAAGAAGGCTAGTGGTGTTCTTGGCTGCATTAGGCAAAGTATTGCCAGCAGGTCAGCAGAAGTGATCCTTCCCCCCTGCTCTGTGTTGGAGAGGCCACACCTGGAGTCTTGTGTCCACTTCTGGGCTCCCCAGTACAAGAGAGACATGGGCATACTGGGAAGAGTCCAAAGGAGGGCTACCAAGACGATCCGAGGGACTGGAGCACCTTTCCTGTGAGGAGAGGCTGACAGCTTAGACTATTCAGCCTGGAGATGAGGAGACGCAGGTGGACCTTATCAATGTCTGTAAATAGCTGAGGGAGGGTGCGAAGAAGATGGAGTCAGGCTCTTTTCAGTGGAGCCCAGCGCCAGGACAAGAGACAATGGGCACAACTGGAACACAGGAGGCTCTGAACATTAGAAAGCACTTCTGTGCTATATGGGTGATGAAGCCCTTACACAGGTTGCCCTGAGTGGTTGTGGAGTCACTCTCCTTGGAGATCTTCAAAAGCTGCCGGGGTGCAGTCCTGGGCAACCAGCTCAAGTGGCCCTGCTTGGGCAGGGAGTTGGACCAGATGACATCCAGAATTCCCTTCCAACCTTAAGTATTCTTGGATTCTGTGAATGTGAAGATCTACAGCAGCTTCACTTGTGGTGTCCATGACGGCTGAAAAACTGGTGGAGGCAACTGTGCAGTTTTGGGCACCATGGTATAAAAAGGATATAAAAGTGTTAGAGAGTGTCCAAAGGAGGGCTATGAAGAAGGTGAAGGGTCTAGAGGTGAAGATGTATGAGGAGCGGCTGAGGTCCCTTGGTTTGCTCAGCCCAGAGCAGAGCAGGCTGAGGGGAGGCCTCATGGCGGCCTGCAGCTCCCTCACGAGGGGAGCGGAGGGGCAGGCGCTGAGCTCTGCTCTCTGGGGACAGCGACAGGACCCAAGGGAACGGCATGGGGCTGGGACAGGGGAGGGTCAGGCTGGATGTTAGGGAAAGGCTCTGCACCCAGAGGGTGCTCGGGCACTGGGACAGACTGCCCAGGGCAGTGGTCACAGCATCGAGCTGCAGGAGTTCACGGAGCATTTGGACAATGCTCTCAGACACATGGTCTGATTTTTGGGTGGTCCTGTGTGGACCCAGGAGTTGGACTTGATGATCTTTGGATCCCCTCCAAGTTGGGTCCCTTCCAATTTGGGATATTCTATGATTCTATGAAATTCTGGTGTGACCTAAAGGATTTTTTTTTTTTTTCCACAGTAAGGGAACAGGTGTGCCAGAGAATTTGTGGGACCTCCAATGTTGCAGACATTCAAAACTTAAAGCCCTGAGCAACCTGATTTAACTTCAAAATCAGCTCTGCTGAGGAGGTTGGATTAGATGCCTGAAGAGTTTTCTTCTAATTGAAATTATTTTGTGACTGACTGATTCCATAATTCAGTAGAGACCATGCAGAATAGTTGCTTAAATGCTAACTAAGCAGGCTGTGATTCTTCAGTTAAATTATATGAAATTCAGAGACTCAACTTTGGATAAAAACTAATATTTGGAGATGTAGTGAGAACTTCTAAGGCTTTTCAAAAGCAAGTTTTCCTCACAGAAAGCGATTCCTGACACCTTCAAAGTCTCAAGATGACTTCTTCCCTGTGCCTAAAATGGAACAAAAAGTGGTAATGTCTAACAACACGTAATTAAAAAAAAAAAAAGGAAAAAAAAAAGAGAGACAAGATGTTCTTAAAAGCTTTGCACCTCTTGAAGAACCAGCATCATGTTGCTGTCCTGGTTCCCATCATTTTTTAAAGCTTCCACAGGTTTGATTTCCTTTGTATTGGTATTCGTACCTTTCTCCTTTTTACTTCAGGTCTCTTTTATGAATTTTTAATCCACTCCAACCACACCCAGCTGTCCAGTTCATTCTTGACTCCAACTTTAATATTAAAAATGGTGTTATTTACTCTCCATGTATTCATGTGAAGATAAGAGATTAACATATTCAGGTAAATATGGAAAAACATATAGTTAACATACACATGTGCACCCTTGTTACTTGTGTTTACATTTGGCCAAATTATGTTTATTTTTTCCTAATCTGTTTCCCTACATGAGGGTCTTCTTTTTGTCTTCTTCCAAAGAGTTTCACACAGCTCAAAACAGAGCTAGAAGATGGTTATTTGTAGAACAATATATGAAATTCTGCTGATTCACTGCAGGTTTGTCACCATACTAACGTTTGGAAACAGGCTTCTTGGACATTCGGCAGCAAGACTAGGAAAATGATAGTTCCACATCTCTAAACCCACCAAGAGTGTTTCCAACAATAAATCTTAATGTCTCCCTGGAACCTCTTACTAGTCCTCACAAAAGAAAACAAATCTGAAAAACATTATTTTAAACTCTAGTGCTTGTCAGTAAAAAATGGTGCTAGTCATTAAGAAGAAAAGGCCATAATTGTGAGAACTCTAAGTCCTGTTAACATATGGAACAGCTTATCACATCCAGGATGAATGTCATAAATCAACAATTAGTTATGAGAGGAAGAGATTTAGGGCTCACTATTCTGACACAAAAACAAACATCTCAAACTTCCATGACAATACTGTTATGTAGATTACAGTTTTGTCTGTCCGTAAGATACTAATGCACCATGAGCTGGATGGACGTAGGTAATGATTTGTTTCCAGGGTGGTACTTATCTACTTTTTAGCGAGTCACCTCAATAAAGATCCTTAATCATTATTCAAAGCATAAACAAGGCTGTCCAGCTTGTGACAGCAGACAGGAAGGTCAAACCACTCACTCAGACTGCTGAGGATCTTACCATTTCCTAAACATAAACTAAGTTTCTGGAGCCAACCTAACTCAAAGCATTAATACATTTTGTGTCTTGCAACCCAAATTTTAGAAGCACAGAAACAGGTTTCTGCTGAATTCTGTGGATGACTGTGGTATGTATACAGTTCACATATAGAGCGTTGGATTTTCATCAGCTAAAAATATTGCTTGCCCATGCTGTTTTATGCTAAAAGTATGTAATTGTTACAGACCCTTTTTTTCTCCAGAGGAGTAAAAACTAGAACACATTTTTGCTGGAACCCATTCTGCACGGATATTCAGGTAAAAGCAGTATCAGCCTTCTTCATTTATCCTTTTTGAGAAACTCTCCTACTCAGTTCACCTTTTTTAATTGCTCTGGTCTTCCTGCACTTTTATCATTTGCATTTCCATGTTTTGCTCAGTGACCACTCAGAGCCATGGATATCGCAGAACTGACATCCTTCAGCACAGTTTACAACAATTTGCTAGTGTTAGATTCCCTGAATCATTTAACAATTCTGGCAAATTTCCCCCAAAGGGGTAAAATAAATCCAGGAAGAACCTTTTATTTCGAGTGTTGTTGGGTACATAGGGTTCTCAGCTCCTTAAAAAATTAAATTAGGGACCAACAGCCGTATTTAATCTTTTGAAAGCTAAATGTTCGGACAGAGATTAATAAATTATCTTTATAGGACTATAAACTGCAATACAGAGCACTTCTGAAAATTTGATCCTAGCAGTATTTAAATACTAATGCAACTCAAAATCAATAAAATCTGTGTGTTGTTCATTCAGAATGTAGATATGCTGTTCCTACCTTTGAATTTAATAAGTATCAAAGTGATATAACTGTAATTAACCTTTACTAAAAGAGTATTGCAACATGCGTGGACATATCTACATACAACTTCCACTTTGGAGTGGGTTTGCTCTCCATTTTTGAAATACTTGGGTGTCAGGTCCTCTATACAGGCACGTCTGACTAGCCACCATCTCAGCCCATTGGGGATCACAGAATTACAAAGTAACTTAAACTGGAAGTCTCTTTGGTGATTATCTAGTTCTGCTTCAAAGCAAGGCCAGCTTCGAAGCTAGACCAAGGGCCTTGCCCAGTCCCATGGTGAGTATCTCTGAAGATAGATTCTGCAGCTTCTCTGGCAAAAACTTCTCCAGTGTTTAACTGCTTGCAGCAGAAAAATTTTCTCTTTATGTCCAAGTGGATGGTTGTTGCTGCAGCTTGTGACCATTGCCCCTTGTTCTTTTTTGTGTACCTCTAAGAAGAAGCCAGCTCCATCTGACACATAACTGCCCTTGACTGTGCTAATGGTCGTAGGAAATCAGACTCCCCTTCTTCAGGTTAAAAAAGCCTAGTTTATTCATCTTCTTGTGTGCTCAGCCCTCCATCCATATAGTGGCTATCCATTGTATTGTCTTCTGTCGATAGTCTGCTGGGAACTTCCACACAGTAAGAAAACAGGACACAAGACACCAGTGCTGAACAGTGGGAATGATCCTTTCCCTTGACCTGCTTGCTGCGCTCTCCACAACACAGTCCTCTATGTGGTTAGCCTTAATCTCACTCACTGTCATTCAACTCTTCTCTCCTCTTTCACGTGGCATTGAACAATCTTTCAAAAAGGACCCCAGTGGGAAGGATCTGTAAGGAGTACACCTTCATAAGCTCACTGTTGTCAAACAGCGTGGGAAGTACCATAACACTGTTTTTTTTGTACATTTTGCATATTTTTTCAGGTTTTGGACATCCTTCACATCATTGCATAAACACATCTCTGTTTCAGAAAGCCAAAGTATTCTTGTAAATTATATACGGTAAGAAAGTGAAATTATCAAGCTATTACTTGCCAAGAATTTTTTTTATATCAGCAGACTAAGAGCTAATAGAACCTAAAGAGTGATACAGGCATTACAAACAAAATCTCTCTACTTTAAGCCTTCAGTGAGGGGTATAGTATCTGAAGTTAAGAAAAATAAAAAAGTATAAAATAAAAATAAGCAAAAGAGTTATTTTCTTTCACTCTCTTCCCAAACACCAGATTTGACCTGTGCACTAAAGGTACACAAAGGTCTATTAATCTTCTGTTTTAGTAAATGAAAGTCAAAAAAGATTGTTCACTGTATTACTGAATCATAATCTATCAGTACAGTTCAATACTTAAAAACATCACCTTTGTTACTAACATAAGAGAAAAATGTGAAGCCCAGTAAAATGAGAAACCTGACTCTCTATTATAATATACGTTTTTTCTCTGCCAAGCCATGACACACTCAACCATCATATTCCCCTTAAGATTTCTGGAAAATCATTATTTCTCTGTATCTGTTTCCCTCATTTGCTAAACAAAAATAATATTTGGGAAACATGTTATTGTGATTCTATATTAAATCTCTATTAATTTACTAACTATTTCGATAGTCACAAACACAAGGTCCTTTATAAGTGTAAATTTTGGTCATTTTTATCTATGTATATAGTTCTGCTGCAAAGTCTGCACTTTATATAAAGACATCGACTGCTTTTAAAGATAATTTATCAAAATATGCTATGCTAGTTATAATAATAATATATTTCACTTATTTCAAATCAAATTCTAACACCACTATAGGCTAGGGATTTATTGATTCTAAATTACATTGCATCTTACCTCTGACGGGTCGTAATCCTCCCACAGCTGTTGCTGGTGAGATTGTTTTAAATTAACAGGCACTATAAACAGTTATTTGAAAACAGCACACCCTGTTAAAACAATGAGCTGATACAAGAACCACTCTTTTTTTTTAAATCCTTTTTCACCAAAAGTGCTAAGGTTTTATTGGTAACTATTTACCCAACATTATGGATAGCTGCACAACTTTGCCTTTAACATAAATGATGAAATTGGATAATAAGCCAAATTGCACTTTCGAAAGAGTATAAAACAAAGACAGAATATTGATTTCTGTCATTAAATTTTTTCCACATCATTTAAAAAGGCGGAGAGAGAATTCTGATTACACAAGTGAAAGGAGGTTTAACACACTTCACTATGTCCTGTATTACCTTTGTGCGTAAACTGCTTAGCTGCTGATTTTTGAGAGGAAAGCAAAAAAAGAATCCCAAACCCTCCAATTCTCTTATCACCCAAAATACATTGAAAACAAACAACATTAGATAACTGAAGTGTTTTACGTCTGAAGTTTTTCCCTTATAACAGTTATTTTCAGTTCCCCAGCTACATCAGCTACAGCAGTCTGCTGCCAAGAGCATGTGTTCTTGGACATAGCTGCAGATCCTGGGGAGGGATAAAGCCTCCTCAGCTGAAAAACTCTGGCTGCAGAAGGCATTTCCAGAAGAGACTCTGATTACTGCCCATCCTTGTTCTGAAATGTTCTTAAGTTTTTCTTCTGATGTTTTTTCCCCCCTCTTTTTTTAAAAAAAACAAACCTATAACTGGAATGACACTTCATACCAAAAGCAGAGAAGGAGCCAAGGACTCCCTGAAGCTGACTAGTGACTTCACTATTTCTAGTATTTGCTGTGGAAATACCACGACTACCAGGATGAAGGACACACCAACACAGGAACTGCACAGATTCTGCGCTGTTTGTACTCCTTCTGCTCAGTAATACAGTTTTCCCTCAGACATAATGTCTTTAAACTCTAGCATAAGGTTGGCAGAAAAAGGAAACCTCTGTGGAAAAGCAAATGGACTTTAGAGACCCTTACTCTTCTACTGGTTTTAATCCCAGAACCACAGAACGGTTTGGGTTGGAAGGGACCTGAAAGACCATCTACTTCCAACCCCCCCGCCATGGGCAGGAACACCTCCCACCAGCCCAGGCTGCCCAAAGCCCCATCCAGCCTGGCCTTGAGCACTGCCAGGGATGGGGCAGCCACAGCTTCTCTGGGCAACCTTATGCAGTCTAAATATTGTCTGTGTTGTATTTGTCTCAATTAACAATTTGTCTCAATTAATTAATGTTATTCCAAAAGCAGTATCAGCCGCAATAATTACTGTGAAGTGGGCTAGACCCAACCAGCATTACTTTCATTATTTTACATTGACCTGTGTTAAGGATCCATGGCTCTGGAGAGTGACAGCCTAACCATGGATTACATGAAAAACCAACTTTTAACATGTTCTGTGTGTCCCTTCTCCTAGTTTGGTAACTCCTGGTTTTTTTTTTTGGTTGGTTTTTTTTTTTTTTTTTTTCCTACTAGGGCAGACAGCAATCCTCACACTACTCCGTCATCTATCACTTTTACAGACATTTCTTAGATTTCCTTCTCCCTCCTTTCTAAACTGAAGAGTATGACCACAGCTGTTCTCAGTACAGAGTCTGTTCCATAGTGTTGTTCATCCCTAATGCCCCTCTCTGCATTTTTCCAGCTCTGCTGTACATTGTTTTGGTTGGGAACAGTGGAACTGCACATGATGAGCAGTGAGCCGGCCTCAGGGAGCAATCACAGCTGCAAAATCCCATGGCTGAGTCATAAAGTTTGGAGTCCCTGAATTTATATGCAAAATGAGGACTGCATCTTGCTTACATGCATCACTTGACATTTATCTACACCGACTTTAATTTGCTGATTCATTACCTGGACACTTGCCCTGTAAGGTCTCTCTGCAGCTCTTTGGCTGACCCACTGATTTACAGTTCTAAGTAACCTAGCAGAGCAACTACTTCTACCTCAGCGTTTGCCTCCTTTTCTGAGTTGGTTAAGAGCATGTAGAAAAGAACAGGTCTCAACATAGACACTTGAGCAACTTCACTAGTCACCTCCCTTCCCTGACTCAAGCTCTCTGGTTCCCATCCTGGTTATCCTTGCAAAAGCTGCTGCTCTCGTATGTTTAAATGGCTGAATTTTCCATACGCAGACTGAGATGAGCTCCTTCCTACTGTATTCGCTTCTTAAATACCTGCTGTTTTATGTCAGTGTACTAATGATAATGCAAGATGGAAAAAAGATAATCTTGAACAGTTTTACACTCCCACATGGCTTTGCTGGTTTGGCACACTGTGCCTGCTGGATTTAAGGACGAGCTGTCAGCCTCAGTCCAGAGACAGGGGCATCACTGTATCTCGCCCAAGAAGTGTCATCTTTCAGGCTTTTAAATTTTTTAAAAAACATTTGTTCACTGATTCTGCAAGCTGTGTGTAACTAAGTGGGAGGTCTTGGGAAATAACAGAAAGAGGTAAGAATCTGATTCACCAGGATGACTGAATTTGGTTTATTAGTTGTGATCTAGTGCTATTCTAGAAGCATATACTTACTTTAACTTCCTATACTGTTTCATTTTTAAGGACAAAAAAAAAAGGATTTCAGTTTCCACAACTTTCAAAACACACAACATTCCAAGTACACTAACAATAATTTAAAATAAAAATTGAACTACCCAAATGGAAAAAAACTAGCCCCTTCCCATAAGAAACCTCCCACAGCACCAAACTTAAATGCCCACTATGTATTTCTGCCTCCTCTAAAGAGATTTCATTTGCTGTATTTTATGAACAACAAACTATTTTAAGCATCTAAATTGCGACATGATTCACACTTATGTTAAAAGCCAGCAGAACACATGTGAACTTTGAACACATTTATCTCCTCTTGTTTTTAATGGTTTAGAACTATCCTAATGTATTTACACAGGTTGGGTACCTTAAAAAGCTGGAACGCAGGAAACCTTTGGGCTAAGCTCAACATGATGAAAGTTCACAGTAATGGATGAAAAAAAAATCGGAACAAAATACAATAAAAAAAATCAAAAAAGTTTTTCAGCCCTTTTAAATAGCAGAATTTTGTTGTTGAAAATGCAACTAAGTGCAATTTTTCTCTGAGTTATTTAAAATAACAGTTTTATTACAATTTTTTCTTCATGTTTCAAAAGATTACTTTGGCAAAGGAATTAAATATGACATCTAGAATATGTTCTTATGTACTACACTTTACACTTTAAAGTAAAGCATTCTCCTAGGAATCCATCCTCTTCAGTAAGGTATTTTAGAAAGTGAAAGAAAAATGCAGTCAATTAGAAACTCCCATTGTTCCTACTGTTCTACAATCACAACTATCATATGACAAATATCTGGATACTTTTATGTAATTCAGAGGAATTGAAACCAGCAATTTATCTACTAAGAGATCTATAAAAATAAAGATGTTTTAAGTGGCCAACATAGCACTTACAAAATATTAAGGTAACTCATCAAAAATACAGATAAACAGCCAGACAAGATAACCTCAGGGCAGAAAACCAATTAAAAATATTCTCCTTTAAATTTGCAATATTGATATTTCACTGAGAAAGATATTTTCTAGGATCATTAACATCTGTTGTAGCTTGAACCATGTTCTGCCTGTATTTAAGCAATTTCATTTAACTAACTCTTAAAATTCTGAGAATAAGTAAAAGAGTAAAACTTTTATAAAACAGGTTTTATACTCACATGTTTTTAGCCATGTCTCTTCTCTAGTAGGGAATTGCTCAGAACAGGAACACTAGGTACTACACAACAGTATGCTTCTTGAGATGTTTATTTGCTACTTTCACTTTCAGCATTTTTAGTTGTTAATTTCATAACTGGTAAAAGATTTCAGTTTGATACCAGACCTCTTTGTTTAAAGTTGTAATTTAAGGAAATAAGAGGAAACAATGCGGCAATTAGGTGCCTATTGCTTTTCCAGCTCCCATCAAGAATCTAGGTGTCTGTAGTCATCTTCTCACCCCTGAAATTCCAAGGCTACACAGTAGCACTTACATCATAATCAAATTAGATTAATAATATCTACAGTGCCCATCTTTTCAGATTAGACACACCCCAAAAACAAAAAAGAGAGGAGAGCAAGGAACCAACAAGACAAAAGACACAAAGCTTCACAGTTTAAAGGTCACTAAGGTTCATGCTTGTGTGAGGTGTGCAGCCCGGTCCTTTATTTAGGATGGGACCTGCTGGTGCTAAAGGTGCTCACACATACCACCAAAATGAAAGGAAGGAACAAGTGTTTGCTTGCCGTCCCAAACGATGTTATAATTGACATTTATATTAATCCAGTCAGTATTTTGTACACACAAGAATTTGGCAGATTAGGCTGTTTTGAAGACAGGGAGGAAGCCAAGCATTGTACTCTAGCGCTGGTGGTTCTTTCGTCTCACAAAACGCTGCCAAATTCACAGTCCAAAGCAAACGTGCAGTTCAGCCAGTGACAATGCAGCCTTTTCCACAACATTTCAATATGTTTTAACCAGCTTCACAGAGATCCTCTCTACAGTCACAGAAGCCCTTGGTCTGCTCTGCTGACACACAAATAGCGAAACAATTACATCTCTTGACCCTAATGATTTTCCAATGCAGCTTGCTAGCAAGCAGCCTGCCTTCAATAGCACATCTAAAAGCTTTCAAAAACTAAGCAGCTTGAAAATAGTCGATTCTAACCTGTTAAACGTTAAATCTAGATGTTGATACAAGAACCTGCTTGTACGTGCTTCCTCCTCAAGCAGCTGCTGGCTAGCAGAAGCCATAGGCCAGCAGCACCCCCAGCCCCTGTCCTTGCAGAGACACGTTGGTTGCTGCCTGCCATCATGCTGTTTGGGTCACTCAGGACATCTCCCAGCCCCACTCACCCAAGTGGAGATGTTCTAGCCAGGTATATGTCTCATGACAATTTTAGAAAACTTCACACATGATAATTCAGACTTTCCAGTGAACAGGCAAAGGTGAAAAATAGGTTCTTAATTTTAATCAAAATACTGTCCGCTTTGAAAAGCTTAATTTCAATTTTTATTTTTGTATCATGTTATTCAGTGGGGAGAAGGGCTGGAGGGTCACACGGGTCAACAAGTAAAGCAAGAAATGGGAAAATTTCATGTGAGTGGCTGTGTCTCGCTGTATGCTCTGGGCACACCAGTGAATTGAAGCAACACCAAGCAGCACTCTGGGTACCTCTCCTACCTGTGCAGCCCCACAGACGAAGTGTTCCAGGTGTTGCTGATGCTGCCAAAATCTTTAACATCAAAAGCAACCTTTTGTATTTCAACTTCCCCATGCTACATGGGGAAGAAACATATATACACTATTTACATCTCCACACACTGATTGAAGAGTGTGTCTGAACACAAGCTCTATTCAGACACAAAAGTGTGGGTGGCCATTTCATAGTTTCCCATGGTAACAATTAGTTATGGGCTCACAGTAGTACAAGTTCTTGCCTGTTGGAAGAAAAGCGGAGTTCCTGCAAGTATGCAGATTTATGCAGAAATCAAATATGCAGTGGGAGAAACATCAGCGTTTTCTCTGCTTGATAGTGCTGTCCCCTACCTACTGAGAAACAGACAGCTGCCTTCTCCTGCCTTGGGAGAGGAGGCAGCCTGCCAGCTTTGTCAGCGTTGGAAGACTACATATATTTTTCTGTTGTTTTCCTCTGCACAATAAATGCAATGCTGTTGACAGGCAGTATTGCATAACTTCAGCAATTTCATCACCAAAATATCTGATCAACTTGAGAAGATTATGGAATTTATTCTCCAAGTGCCTTCTTACTTTATAGCTGGGGAGCTGGGACACAGATATTAATCAATTTGCAATGGACACAGAAGAATTTCTGTGGCAAAGCCAGATGTTGAAAGCTTGTTTCAGACCAATGTCTCTATTACAAAGCTATTACTCTTCCTAGAGTCATGGGGATTTTGTCTACTATTGGATAAATAAGTGGCTTAGGAAGCTCATCCATTCCTGTAAATACGCCCCAGCCTCATCTGAAGGGCTCAGGTTATTGCAACCCTTTTGTCTTTCTGCTGACACTGATGGCAGGTGCAGCTGCTAGGGACAACTCAGGTAGTTGGGGCATATTCCCTCCAGAAAGCAATAACATTAAAAATGGTAACTTCACACTTCGTGTATAAGCTAAATACTAACTATAAACAAAAAATAAAAAAAACAGAAAAAACAGACTTAATCGGTAAAACAAATCTCACTCATGCCTTAGCACTGAACTAAACTCCACTTGAGAACTCATGATAGCCTCAGTGCTCTGCACAGAGTCTTTCTGGACATCTCCCACATGCTGGGCTGCAAGGATTTGATTAGGCCAGCTCTGTTCTTTCAAGGGACACATCTGTGCTGCAGACATCCCAGATTTGGAGTTAGGAATTTTTATTCCTTACCTAAGAACAAGCCTTGCTCTGATTCAAAGGAAAGAGAACTTCATATGCATTCTTCTAAAATTCACACGTTTTTCTAACGTTCTACTATTAATAAGCTATGGTGTACTAAGCTAACAATAAGAAAATGTTGTGGGACTTCCTCACCCACTTAAGAAGACAGGGAGGGTTAACTCTAGTAAAGGAGAAATATCCAGGGATCTTGTAAAAGTAATTTGTTAGAAGATTACAGTGGCTTTTCATAAATATAATTGACTGCACAACAGGATTTCCATAGGCAACTAGAATAACAGAATAACAGACAGAGACCATCTCTGTTTAAAGCCACAAGCCCTATCAATGTAAGGCATTACATTTTTTATTGGACCTTGCTTCTTTTCTTAAAGCAGGTTAAAAAACACATCCTAAGTCTAATGCTCTCTCTCTCTCCTTTTTTTTTTTTTTTTAAGGGATAGCTATGACTGAAAAATAATGCTTTTTCTAGAAAGTCAGTGTGTATACATAGGCATCTTGGAGATCTTAATTGTGTTTCACACATCTTTGCAAGTTGCTGAGACGTAAAACACATGGAAGGGCAAAGTTTTGTCATGGTCATAATCTCATGTTTCTTAAGGGATTTCAAGGGAATATAACGGAGTTAAAAAGCAAGACATTAACTGTTGACACTTCTCTAAACAGGAAGAAAACAGAGCCTAACTCTCTTAAGACAAACTGCACTTTTGGCTGAACAAATGGAAAGAAAAAACATGTTTAACTCCAACAGTAACAAGATACCATAACTGAAAAACAGTGTTTAACAATAACTTACAATCAAGCCTTCTGTTACAAAGTTGGACAACACAGACCAAACAGTAACCCTGATAGATGTAATCCTTGCACATTTCTTTCCTGTAACTAGAACTGCTCTGTAAGTCTACCAGCTAGATAAAAAGGTGCAGCAGGCTGTCAAGTCTGCTGTTCTGGGGGGATAAGATAACACATCAGGCTGAGACCTCTGCAAGGAGGATGTAGTTATGCTGAGGTGGTCAGCGCTTTTGGAAAGAAGCCCTCTCCTCCTGCCGATCACTAACTGGAAGCTGTCACCCACTTATCTCAACAAAACACTCAGAAGATTGCGCCACAGGCAAACGTGCCCAGAGGGCCAGATTCTGTAAAGCCTCCTGGTAAAAAACAAATGTTTCTTGACTTGTGGAGCAAAGAAAGAGCAACTCGGAGCAACCTGCTTTGAACAACCAGCAGTGTTCATGGACAGGGGAAAGCTGACAGACAACAGCAGTTTGATATTTGGGGCAACCACACTGAATTCCACCAGTTTGGTCTTTCCTGCTTCTCTTAGGCTGAAGTCTCATTGTGGAGGGTTCTGCAATACTAGTGCAAGTATCTCTGTAGAAATGCATGTAACCATTTAATTAGCTGGGCCGGGAATGGGCGGTTGAACAGTCTCAGCTGTGACAGCTGGATTCCCCAGAGGGCTGCAAAGTCTTCTTGCCTTCTACCTCTGCAAAGCGTGACACATTCCAGCCAGGACTTTAATTTAATTCTGAAAGGCTCTAGGTGCGTTGAAAAGCATGTGTCATGAGTAACAGGAGATACCCTGGGTTTTTCTGATTATCTTCTACAGCTTCCTATTGTGCAAATGCTAGGGATTGAGAAAAGAAAGATAGTAAGTTATTGACCTCACATTCATTTCATTACTTGTAGAGTAGAAGTAGATGTGTTTTTCCTGTGAAGTGGTTTAATAGATCTTCACAGCAGGAAGTGCTGAGCTCTGGAGCCAAGTGGAGGCATCCTTGGATAACAGGGCAGTTTCTGACTAAAACAGATGAGGCCGTTACATTCAAAGCTAACTAAACTAGTTAGCATGAACAACCATCCACTACAAATCCAATGAAGAATAAATGAGGGAATGAAACAGTTTGCTAGAGGACAAATCATGTTGTCTTTGTATATACCAGCATTTTTCCATATTGTTCACCAGTATCACATACCTTCTTTGTAATACATTACTCGTATTTCCCTTGCCCTATGAAATAAATGGATTTAGTTAAGTGGTGTAGAAGTCAGACCAGTGACTTCTACCTCCTAACACCTTACTCAGACCAACCCCAAATATGTATACATAGCCTATGGCAGAAAACACTTCTGCATTACATTCTGCCCTCAACCATTTCTGTTGCAGAAGCCTTTGAATATAGACACTAGGAACTTTTAAAAGCATTTATTTTCCTTGCCAAGCCATGAACCATTAATAATTTCCATTCCCTTAATAATCACTTTTAACTTCCAGAAAAACACTTCACTGCAAGCAAGGATATATACAAGTGGATGAAAACAGATGGTTTGAGTTAAATCCTATACAACAGTAACTATAGTTGTCATCAGTGTTTTCATTGAAATAATTATGAGTATTAACTATTTAATCATAACCAGCAAATAATAAATAGACAGTGTTAGCATTTACAATTATTACCTACATTTACTTCGCTAACACTTGCAATTTCCTGTTCAAAGTCAAATTATTACATTAGTCTTTGTTTTGTGCTTCAGTGCTGAAAAGACAGAAAAGAAATTCAAAGGGTATAATGATGTTATTTTACTTTGTATATGTTGTTGTTTAAAATTTAGCATTTTTTAAATGATAATATAGTTTTTCCTGTTTTACCGTGGGCATACGTGGCAAGCAGTAAGTGCCTTTTAAAGGAAACATGACGCACATGGGGTTTGCCAGCCAGGCATGTTATTGTTCTGGTTATTTTGTCTTTACAGAGCAATAAACACGGGGTTCTAGCTCATATGGATTCAAATACAAACTCTTGATCCAAGTGAGTTCAGATTTGCTTCTGAATTTTCTGCGTCAGCCCTGCCTCAAAAGCCAAGACTACACATTGCTAGGGGAATGATAAACAAACAAAATCCCAGACCAGAGGAAGAATCAATGTATTTCCTTTCAGTATGGTTCCCTGAATATATTCCGGGTGACAGTCAGGGACAGCCTAGAGAAGACACACTTCTCAATGTGAGTGGATCTCTCTGCCTTTCCCCAGCCCGACTGCAGTCCATCACCTTGGCAGTGCAGCTCTGCAGTGTTTGCACAGGCACGTGCAGGAATCCAGGAGGCCCCCGATGGCTGCTGCATGCTCACACCCTTCCTTTCACTCCCTTGGCGCCATGCAGGATCGCACAGATTTCTGTCACGTCCCACCACGGAGCTTTCCAAGCAGAAAAGTTCTTGTCTATTTAATTTCTCTTTTTATTAACTGTGGAAGAGAAACATCCTTAGATGTTTCTGCTGTGGGAGCTGATCATTTATTCCTTTATTTCCCCTTCTGATTAATTTTTAATGCATGGACAGCTTTCTGTTTTATCCCCTGACAATTTTCAAAGAACCTTTGCTACAGTCTTGCACAAAGGCACTCTGAAAATCACTACTATAGAGACTAAACAACCACTTTCTGTGTGCTTGTTGAAATCTTTGAGTCAGTAGCTACGGGTGCAAACACTAAGTGCTTTTTGAAAGAAACAGGGCTTATACCAACTCCAAAATATACAACATTCTTCCATGCATTTATCCATCTATGCTTTTTTTCAAGTGTCTTTAAATTTGCCTTGCTCTGAAGACAAACTTCCTGGTGTGCATTTTCCTTGAGTCTTTTTAAAATTGGTGTCAGGTTCGCTACATGCCATTTCTTTGGTGCCACGGCTGATACAAATGATGAATTGATAAATTCCCAATCACACTTAATATTTAACAGTTTCCTATTGCATTCCTTGGAACTCCCAGGGAATTAACCAACTTAGTGAGAATAAAAGGTAGGAGCGAACAGAAATTACATGTGGCTCTGCAGATGATATACCAACACTATTAGCCTATCTTACAGCAATTCTATGTTCCTTAGTGTGGAATTAATTTGTAAAATAATCCATTAAAAAACAAACACACACAAAAACCATCACTTGGTTCTTCAGGAAAAGAAAATCTTCACTGCGTTAAGCTAGGAGAATTCAAAATCTCTAGTGGGAGGCTCAAAGTTCTGCAGAAAACTAACCTTTTCTGTTACTACTTCATAAAAAACTTAAAACTTCCAGGGGAGGTTTAGGTTGGATATTAGGAAGAACTTCTTTACCGAAAGGGTTGTTAGGCATTGGAATGGGCTGCCCAGGGAAGTGGTTGAGTCACCATCCCTGGAGGTCTTTAAGAGATGTTTAGATGTAGAGCTTAGTGATATGGTTTAGTGGAGGACTTGTTAGTGTTAGGTCAGAGGTTGGACTCGGTGATCTTGGAGGTCTCTTCCAACCTAGACGATTCTGTGATTCATTTTACAGCATGTTTCTGTAATGAGCAAGAAGAAGGAAAAGCGAAGTAGAAAAGCTCTGTCTTGTTAAATA
Organism: Anser brachyrhynchus; assembly: GCF_964034855.1. Classification (NCBI taxonomy): domain Eukaryota; kingdom Metazoa; phylum Chordata; class Aves; order Anseriformes; family Anatidae; genus Anser; species Anser brachyrhynchus. The sequence goes on along the minus strand of NC_137697.1, from coordinate 11,018,574 downwards.
CCAGAACTTCCTCCAGATTCAGAAGCTAAAGAGTCCATGCCCATAGTCTGTAGCTCTGCCTGTCACGTACAGCACCATTCTTAGGCTATTCTTCTTAGCTCCTTTCCAGTAAGAGAGAAGGAAAACAGCCCAGGCTGTTTTTTGATTCCCCAAGGGGAACCTTGCCAGAGCCTTGCATTATCACATTCCCATTCCCCTCTCCATCACCCAGTTACCAGTAATACTGATACAGAGAGTAACATGGAAGACTGGTGGAACAGCCAACGCTTGAAACAAACATCTGAGGGACTGCTGCAGTCTATTTTTCCAAGATTTTGATGGCTAGGCTGGACCAAGCCATCCTCCAAATGGCAGTGCCAGTTCACAAAGTACCCAACCGTGGTGGAAGCGCTGCTGCAGCCCTGAAAATCGCTGTTCTGCTGAGGGTGGTTACCTGCACGAAGCTTTCAGTCACTCCATGTGACTCAGTGATGGCACCTTGCGAACTCCAGCTCTGGAGTGTTCCTCTGATGCTTCCGTCCTTTGGAAGAGAGAGCACTGACGTGCCAAAATACTGCTGAGGTGCCAAACAATGCTCCCTCATGTACAATGGTATGAACCAGTTCAGTTCAAGGATGGTTCTCCAGTTCCCAGTCATGCTTTTATTCTGTTTCCAATTGGATCCTATCACTTCTGAAGACCACTGCGTGGAACAAAAAGGTGCAACACTGCAGACAGCCTCTTGGTTCTAAAAGTCCATTGTATTTTGAATCAGGCAGTGTAAGTTACTACACAAAGATAACTGTATCATTGCTTACATTCATGAAAAATTTTTACTGTTTCCCATGGTCATTTCATTATATGTAGTGAATGTGCAGTGACAACAATTTCTTTTTCTGGTTACAGATGAGTAACACTGAAAGAATTTGCTCTGTATATACCTCTCCATGGAATGATTCATTATAACTCATGCAATATGCTTCCATAATATGGATTAGTGCTTACTTGCTTGAACTCCTTTTCCTTTCCCTTACGCATAGTTTATTAAGTGAGGTTCATTTGGCTAGTACAGTGCAAACCATTCTAACAATTCACATGAAATACACAATTACATTTCAAATACCAAAAGACAAGTTAAAAGCTAACTATGAATTTTCATACTTATCTTCTTAGATAACTGTACAAAGTGCTGTGAACATTTTTTGCTGTCTTCAACATCTGATCTTCTTTCTTAAATTCGTGCACTTCAATGCATGTATGGGCAGAAATTCTTGTTTCAGACTAGCCGCACTGCTTCTCAAAACTGAGCCACAAGTGACCACTGTGAGTGAGCAGTTTTGGGTGCAGCTCATCCCTAGTAAAGGAGAAGCAATTCCAGTTCATAGGAGGACCAGTATCTGTGCTGGCAGTTTGGCTGCTTGGGAAAAAGATGTACATTGGCATTACAAGCCCTGCAGCTGATAGCTTAACTTTTCCTTCTCACTATTCCTGACACCAGCTACAGATGTGCAGCTCATTTTTGCAAATGATCTCAAAACGCAGCAATCAGAGGGCAGCAAATTGGTGAGGTTGTGTTTGAAAGAGAAGAAACTATGATGACAACTAGGGAACAATGAGGGAAATCTACACAACAGCAGAAAGCTACATATAACTGAGATAACTGGATAGGAAAACTGGCATGTACGTTATTCTGCAGGGTGTCTGAGTGAAGCTGATTGTTCATAATGTGGTTTTTTGGCAGGCTTGTGAGTGAAGATATGCAAAGGCTCTTCACTAAATACTGGAGTCACTGATGTGGTTTGGAGGAACGGACAAAAGAGACAAGCCTCTTGCAATCCCGGTTAGCATTTGAACTATTGGATGTACTCAGTTACAAGCCTAAATATGGATTTTAGGGGCGTAATTTAAGGCTACTATCCCTCAAAATTCCAAGACTATGTTTTTGTTTTCTGTTTTCTTATAAAACATATGCCTGTCTACAATTCATTTCCAGAATGTACCTTTCACTCTTAGAAATCCCAAATCCCTTCCTGTTAAAATACCATGTATGCTACCCGTTATAGAAAAAAGACAAGGTAAAATCCTTTCTTCTCCATGGCAGAGCATAGATACTGTCATATGGTCACAGAAAAATGGCTTATCTGAAGTACATACTACTTACCAGGAAGCAGGAGCAGTGAAAGTAACTCCAAGTGCACAGATTCAAGGCCCTCCTTCTAAATTTTCTGCTAGCCATCAAAGCCATGCCTAATCACAATGGAAAGTGATGATGGAAATACTACTTTGCTCTCTGCCAAAATGAATGTTCCCTCCAGCAAGAACGGCTTAGCAGGATCAGAGTGGTGTAACTTAACGTTTACTTGTGCCAAGCTTCCTGATCTTGGCTCCTGGAAATGCTTCTGTGGCAATTTCTACTACATAATGGAACATTTTTCTTGCTCAGAGATACCTAAATTTCTGGAAATGAGGCAATTATTCTGAAGGCTTTGTCTGCTTTAAATCTGCTTTAAAACTTGTCATTTTTAAATATGCATTCTTAACTATTCTGCTGCTGTCTGTGTAAAATAGGATTCACTAAGCAGATATCAATGTTGAACTTCCCAGTTTTCACTGCCAGCTCTGCTTTGGTTTGTATCCCCTAATTATATGCCTGCAGATAATTGAAAAAGTAGGTAACACAGAGAAAAAAATACAAGCAAAAATACACCAGTTGGAAGAATTAGGGATGAGAAAATGAACACAATGAACAGATGACTACCAGCTATATTATGGTTCTATTATTCAGCAAGAGGAAGACAGAGAGTTTGCAGCTTAAGTTAGGGAAAGGCTTTGCCCTTTCTTATTATCTTTTGCCACTCCTAACAAGATTAGGATAGTTATTCATGCAAATATTCCTAATAACCAAAAAAGTCATTAAAAATAAAAGAACGTTCCTCATGTATGAGAAATACTTAGTCACTGCACTGACTGTAACCTATAACATTTGAGTTTGTCTAAATCACAAAACGTGTTTTCAGCCAAAACCCCACAGTGCCATTGATCTTTCCTTTTCTGAGTATTACAAACCAGACAACAAAGTCTCTGCTACCTTCCCGCTACAGGAACAGATGGACAAATTTCCTTTCCTCATCAGAAAATATGCTGCAATTCAACAGCACCTCACTGCTTAGACTAAGAATTCTTCTGTTTGTCACAAAAGTCAAATCTAAGGCTTTAGACAACATTGGTCTTCTAGGTAACTTCATGCTGATAGCAAGAAGCCCTTTGTTATCCTTTCAACCCAGTAAGAAGACCCCTCACCTTGGCTGGCAACGTGGCTGAGGAGCTACACCATTGCCTAGCAGAAAGCACACAGAATTATGCATACCCAAACAAGGCAGCTGTAAGGGTGAGACTCAGTTCAAAATGGAGACACCTATATTCAACTCTCTTTGAGCGAGGCAGGGCAAAATCCAGCAGCCTAACTTCTTTAGCTGTCTCTGGCTGCCTGCCTTCCAGCCTCTGATTCAAAATGCACAGAGCTCCTACTGGTTTTATGTTTTATCTGTAAGTCTCATGCTGTTATTTTGGGTACCTAGTGATTCTCCACGATTCATACATGGATAAGCATCATCCTTAGGCATCCAAGCTCCCATGAAACCTGTGGAGAGAGACTCAGTACAGTCCCCGGAACAAAGAACAACTGATGGAGTTGACGTAGTTGCCTAAAAACGTATATACAGGGACATCTGAGCTGCCTGGCCTCAAGTTTTTTTATAGAGCCCGAAAAGCTTCTGGCCATTTCAGGAGGATGCAGACGTCCTGCAGGTTCTGTGCCATCTCTGAGTCTCGTGCAGGTGCCCGGGAGTGTCTAATGACACTAAAACCCTATTCACGGCTCATGGATTCAAACCCTAGATCTGTAATTGGCAGATTTGACACCTACTGCACACCTAACATTAGATGGTTTAATCTGGATATGGCATGTATACAAAGCATCCAGGTACAGCAAGGGAACAAATACCAGCACAACAGAAGGACATTTTGATGCAAGTAAAAACTGGACTTGATGTATCTCAGAAGGGAAAATAATTAATCATACTTGTATAAAAATGAAGAAAATTGAGCATTTGAACATAAATTTCATACAATAATGTAAAAAAAAAAAGTTGTGATTAAATTCATTTCTGAAATCAGACTAAAGGCACAATAAATGCAGACTTGTAGCTCCTAAAATGATCATTGTACAAAAACAGTTCATTCAAAAATATTTTCACTGTTCTATCATTAAATACAAATATCTCCCTAAACCTGTTTCAGAGAATGAATTAACATAGCTGTAACGTTCTAAAATAAATGTTGATTTAGTATCAAAAATGATGAAAGACATTTCCTACTTCTTTCACTGGGAAAAAATTAGTTTTGGAACTGCTTGAGCTTAAGTATTGTTTTATTAACTGGGTCTAATTCCCTGTTTATTCCTCTATGTCCTTACGTGACCTACACTGATCACTTGTAAAGGAGGAACAAGCAGACAAAACTTATTTTGCCTCCTAAACATTTTGCAATCTATGCCTGGAGTTATTCAGCCACTTTTGATGTCAGCTGGTATATTAAAACAGAATACCCAGATATATGCTTAGATACATGTTTGAAACACCATGGTTACATTAATCTCAAACAAAAATTGCTTCCGTGCATTTGAATATAAGCTCTTATTTTTCACTGAAACACGATTACTATTGCACTGAAGTACATGAGATACTCATGAATCACTCCTGCCTCTTGTTCACGTGCCACATTACCTATAAACAAAGCTGTGTGATTTTCAAAAGCACATAATCCCTCATCTTCAAAGCAACCAAAATTCTCAGGAGCCTTAGTTCTGCTGACTTGACAAAAATGTCTTCAGAGCTGTGAAAGTGGGCCTTCTGCTTTTAAATCGCCAGGGCACAAGGCCCGTCTACCTATGCCAGTTACACACCTCTCAGAAATTACTTTCCCACTGCGGCGGCCTTTACATTTTCCTTCTGCCACTGCCTCTGCTGTGCCGTTTACTCGCTGCCGTACAGCACCTCCAGGACACGGGCAGCGTGTGGCTCAGCACCCAGCTGGCAGGAGGCTGCACGTCCCAGACCTCCGTGGCTCCGCACTACACACTAAGCCCGATTCAGCAGACATAACTCGGTCACATTCAGCATCCCCGCCTCAGTGATGGTGGGCAGCCCAGTGACTTCACACTCCAGCTAAAGCCTCTGTTTAAGGAGCTGGCAAGCCAGGCTCTTAGCAAAAGCAGAGCACAAAAACTAACTAAATCAATGGAAAGCCTCCAGCAGAACGAGCAGACAGCAAACATGTGACTAAATGTCCAAGATCTGGTCTTGAATGCTGTGCAGTTCTCCGGCCAGCTGCTGGCCTCACACCCTTTTCCCTGCCAGGAGGAAACACGTATGGGATTTAACTGTGTGCCAAGGGTGGATCTGACCCCACTGCTCAGAGCCAGCTCGAAGCACAGGCGCTTGTACAGCTGAATATAAGCTTTACTTTCAAGACGTAAAAACATGCAGTTCTTATGTGAATCACTCTACATACGAGTCAATATTACACTGTGTCAGCAATGTGATTTGGTGTAAGACTAGCAAATCTGTGTCCTTTTTTTTCTTGTGCTATGGTGAAAATTACAATTACCTAAGTGGATTTCCTCAGGAGCTCTGACATCGCAGATCAGCCCCTGTAGCAACATATCAGGTATGGAGTATATCTAATTAAGTTTATGGGAAGGCCTCAGCAAGACTGTGCTGGGCAGAGCTCTGCAAGATTGTCAGGATTCATCACCTAGCAATAGGCTAAGAGAGGGGCTGTATGTTCATGAGGAGCATTTGCAGATGCAGGCACACTCACATGGAAAAACAAAAAAGTAGAACAAAACAGTACTGGCTGGCTAAAAAACTGTATTATTATTATTTCATCTGTATTACTCAAGCATTACATATGGATGTTCTCCCACGTTATCTCAAAAATTATTGTTCAAGTTACATTTCCTTGTTGGACTTCCTCAGTTGACCATCTCCCCCACCCTCAAAACAGAAGTGCTACAACCCTAAAAGTAGTTTAGTGATTTAAAATTTATCCTGGGGATGACAAAGCTCTGTTCATTTCATATACACAGTCCTGTAGTAGTAATACTGCAAATCAGGATACATATAGGTTTATAGCATCGTGTCCTAGATTTAAGCATAGGAACACAAAATATTTCTCATTTTTTTAATCTAGAGGTAAGATCACAAAGATCACTTATTTCATCAGTATAGTTAAAGTCACCAGATAAAAGGCGACACTGTAGTTAAGTTTTATTTGTATCATGATTTTTACGTAGGACTTGTGGACCACACCTCATCTGGAAGGGATTTAAAAATCATTATGTGCTCTTAAACACTGAGAGAGAAATCAGTTGGTCCAGTAGACTGCAGCATCTGAGCAGGGATTATTTTTGTCCATTTAATGCATTTACTGTAACATGCAGACACAGTGGGGAAAGGATCAAATCAGGACACGTTCATTTCTGTTCTACTGGCCATTTTGAAAGAGACAGTGAATAGAAGCTGGTACATGTATCAGATTTCACTGAGAAATACTGACTTTCCACATTTCAGCAGAACCAAGGAGGAATTTCCAAATTTTATTTCAGTTCATACGTCTAATGAAAGGGAGTGGTATGCAACAGGGAAAAACAGCGTACAGCTTTACCGAGCAAATTTCTATCATAAACTTATCTAAACTTTTAACCAAATCATAAAACAGAGAAGGATGCAGAACAGATTATATAAAAGCCCCACATTGTTTCAGCCCCACAATTTCAACATGAAAACAAACACTTCACTACACCATACTTCCTTATGCATTTCTTAAATAGGCAAACTCTTTTCCCATGGGACATGCAGGTAGCAGAATGAAAGTATTGCTCTAAGAAGGAAACGAAAGCAGGGAACAAAAGCGAAAACTGGACTCATGCATTGCCTTCAACAGCCAGATACATCAGGAACTCAGACGAAATTTGGTAAATGTTACAGAAAATGCCTTAATTAGCAAGGGAGAAGAGAATCTCACAGATGATCCATGGCCTGATAACGCTGAGGACAAGAATCTTAACCACAAACATAGAAGTAAATAAAGACACCGGTGTTCTTCCTATCTGAAGCTCTTTTTAACTAAATAAAATGAACTTTATGGAAGAATTCTCTGAAAACTGATCATCTGAGTTCTAACTATATCTTATTTCAGCCTAAAGTTTTCATTAACAACAAGGTAATGGCCCTTGTATTTCTCCATCCATTCTGCAAATATGGGTGTCTAAAACTCTTATCAGGGAGACGGAGGATTACTACACCTTTAAACTGTAGGACAATTATGATTACAGGTAACTATGTCATAGACCTTTGATTTAGCATCATATTGCAAAGTTAACACCAGAAGGGTTAATGAAGTATGGCTTGCAACTCTGTATGTATTTAATTTGCATTTTGTAACACTTAAGTACGATTGGAGCCACTGAGCAAAGAAAAAAAATAAATAAATCGAGAGATGTGAGAAATTTTCACTGAAAATTTTATCAGTCTGTTTACAGCTTTCTGTGGAAGCTGTTTCCACCCCACTTTTTCCAAAATTACTCATCCAGCTGCCCTCTGTGACTTTCCCTGCTAGCACTGGTTTGGGCCAGAAGGTCAGGAGGGGCACCTGCTTCAGGAACCACTCTAGTGCTGCTGCTCTGCAGTCCTGGGAGAAGAGGCAACATGTTTGTATAAGATTAGTAATTATGGAAAACTCACTGTTCTCTCCAAAGGCCAGAATAAGACCGAGCAGACTAGGTTTTGTATTTGTTTACAGGAGCAGATCATAATCCATGTAAGCGGATCTGTCTGACACAACATAAAACTCCCAATGAAGTTAACAGGAACTTTTTGTTCTAAATGAGTAAAAGACCCATCCCAAAGGACCAAACAGGGTCAAGGCAGGCCTTTGGGTAACACAGAAATGGCTCTAGATCATTGCTGGTTACAGAAACACAAAGCATCCGAGAAAGCTCAGCTGGAGGGAGTAATTTCCAGCCCTACATTTAATTTACAAGTGGAAAATTTGAGGTGAATTAGGATGAGAAGGGGAAGAACTGTGGAAAGCCAGAGGCACATTCAGTGGATGCAAACCCTGAACAGAGCTTTGCCTAGCTAAGAGGTTTTCTGCTGGCTACCCACAGCCATCTGGCTGTCTGAGGTTACATGTTCTTTTCAAATCCCTTTTATAACCTCTACTTAAGAATTTCTAAGTGTATTTCTTATGAAACTTATTCATACTGGCCTCAGACCAAATATGTGAAGCCTTGAAGTCCTTCCTTTATACTTCCAAATAGTTCTACATTTACCATAGAAATATTCTAAATAGACTCATTAAGGAAAGGAAAACTTTCCACAAAAAATTAACCTCATACAATTCTTCCATAACTTTGGTACTTGAGAGAAGTGCATTTCAATGTTTAACACCAGCATTGATCTGGTCTGATTACACACCACGCACACAATGCAGTCTACAAAATTCACCTTTATTCTGCAACATATAGTCTCAATGTTATCCACTCTCTTCACAATAAGATTAGCTGACATATTTTTCACATTTTGCACCCAGCTTACCACAGTCAAGGAACTTGCACAGTCCTGACGCATGTAATATAAAAATACTCCTTATATAAAGCTATACACATACAAAGGCACAGAAAGGTTACCATAAAACTTACCATCACTTGAAGAAAGTGAGTCATTTGCACAGACCAGCGCCAAAGTAAACAGCAGATGCCGAAGATCCATAACTCTAATTCTGTAATAATAAAGGACAAAAAGAGACTTTATTTATAAACTAATATTATTACAGGTATATGACACAAACTATTATCTATTTTTATTGAACTTCTGATTAAATTTAAACTAGAAGCATATTTAGTTTACAGTTTATTGCCTCATACAGTCACATCATTATCCTGCTGCCTGGGACAGATACTATATAGTATTTTTATATGAAGACTAGCTCATGGGTCTCTAGTTCATTTAATACAGAGGAAAAAAATCAGTATTGTCAATCTCTAGCCTGCTTCCAGGAAGTAACCAAAGTAACCACACTCCCCTCCAGAGCAGCCTTTGGGGAACAGATCCCAATGACTAGCCTAGGTTAAATGCGAAAGTAGGAAAGAACAACCTCTCTCTTAGGGAACAAAGACACGATGATTCCCTTTCCAGCTTGCATGCCCCTGAAGCTGTGTTTGTCCTTGCATGACATGTACAATGCTTTCTGAGTCTAGAACTACATGCACTAAAGATGGGAGAAGCGAGCAGAGAATGAATGCTGCAGCAGCTGTAGGCAACAAGTAACCCAGACTAATTCTCTGGTCTGTTCCTACTGGCTTCCCACACAGCTGCAAATGTGCCTCGGTGCCCTGCTCTGCTGTGCTGCGCTTCAGCTTCTGCCATGGGAGATTGTTTGGCACTGAAAACTTGTGTCACTGCTGAGGAGGCACCTTCAAGCATGTCTATGCAGCACATCACACGGACAGTCCTCAACCCAACAAGCTTTTGTAACCTCCTCAGAAAGCACGTTCCTCCTTCTCCCTAATTTATCTGTGCCACACAGACATCACAACCAAATCTCCCTAATTTATCTGTGCCACAACCTCTTCACAACCTGCAACCCTGTTTGAGGGATGCTACGTTGCTTGTGCTGTTATCACCAGCATCTGGAGACAATGGGGAAGGGCAGGACCTGGGTTATGTACTAGGCTAGCACTTCTATATTTGACCATAAAGGGGTACAGCAAACCTTGATTCTACACTGAAGTGCTTTCAGTTGGACATTTTCTGTCTCCATCTGACAGAATATATCAGCAGTGTCCAAGCCACCGAACCCACTACAGAGCAACAACCTCTTAAGTGGGTGCTACCGATTAACATGACCGATGCTGGCAATCTGGCTATTGAAACAGCCCTACTTGAGTGAGCAGTGTGAATTTAGTCAGCAACCGTAAAACACAAGCAGGCTGAATATGAAAAACTATGTTAACATCGAACTTAAAAGACAATTCCCTCTTCTTAATCTTCTCACCAAGAGAACAGATTGACTCGCTTAAAAAAAAAAAAACAAAAAAAACCCCACCACAACTAGTACAAACTCCAGATTCTTCATTCATGCAGTTTAGAACAAAACTTGAAAATCTGAAGTTATTTCTCACATCCTCGTTAACACAACCACTCAGTAATTCTCCAGTTTCATGCCCAGCACAGGGAGAATGTATCCGGACCACCCTGCAGAGCCTAACCCAGGACGCTTCCCACCGCAGCGGGGCTGCCGCAGGGCTGCCTGGCTGCAGCACTCGCCCTGTGCGAGCAGACGTGGCTCTGCCCAAAGGCAGCAGCCTGTCTTCCCGTGGGCAGGGAGGAAGGGAGCTGTATGGCAGGGCTGGATGTGTGCTCGTGAAGGATTAGGGCTGGTGTGGGAGCCTGTGGAGCAGAACCGAGGAGCAGCGGAAGGCTGCAGCTGCTGGAGAGCAGCACAGGGCTGGGAAGAAGTTTACAAAGCAACTACAGGCCAGTGATCCTGTGTGTAGAGAGGAGCTACACTGGCACAGCATGAGGTTCATCCCAGAACAGCGATGTTTTCAGCTAGCTCAATTGTTCCCCCATCTCCATCTGTATTTATGTTTGGAGGATTCTTATTGTTTCTTATTAATAAATCTTCTACAGAAATGCTTCACCGTACTTGCCAGTTCCCCTCCTCTTAGACAGCTTGTACCCTATCAAACAGTACCCACCCCCTACAGCCGCTCCACTTTCTCCCTAAAGTTTTGTTCTCTCTTTCACAGCCCTGAGCACAATGTCACTGTATTTACAACCCTCCTGTGCCCTCTCTGTCGTAACACCCAGACATCCCATACTGCCTCTGATCACACCTCCCCGTTCTCTCGTGTCCACCAACCTCGGCTCATTTTCCTACTGCTCTTCTCCAAACCTTCCTACATCTTCCTGCTCAATGACATTACAAGAAAAAAAAAAACAAAAAACAAAAAACAACCCTCATAGGAGTTCTCCACACAAAATCATCATCACAGTCGGTCATTCATAGCACATCTGTGAGCAGAGGCTTGGTTGTTATAACCACACCGCACCGAGCAACACAGTGATGAGAACGGGATCGTCTCCCACGCGCAGCCATCACAAGCAGGGCTGTCCCCTTTGTGTGCTGGGACATGCAGTTATCTCAGCTTCCTGCAAGGAGGAGTGGTTTGACAGATGGAGCACTAACCCAGGAGTCTGGAAATATATCCCAGAGGTCAACCATCACGTTAAACCTCAGTAAGGCCTTGCCGCTGCAGATAAAAACAATCCTGCTCCAGTACTGCTCTTCCTCGCGTGCTAATGGTCTTGTTTACATACCTGCCTGCAGTGAACGCCATCAGGAAATTGTTCCAGTTAAAATCAATGCATAAACATTTATTTTAACAAATAATTGTAATAAATTGTAACAGAAAAAGCCAACAGGTGTAGTCTGAACATACCCAGTATGGACAAGACTGACGTCAAACATGGTGACTGCTCTCATGTGAAAATACGGAAGGGCCACGCTCCCCACTTTGTACAAAAGGACCTGGAAAAGGCAAATTGTGCTTCTTCCCTTGGAGCTGAAACCCAGAGCCCGTGGGACAGGGCTTGTGCTCAAGGTCACCCTCCAAGCAGAAGGAGCTCTGCAACCTGTGTGAAGCACCAGGGTCTGTGTCGCCTCTCTGCATCGTGCACGTTTACGGAGAGCTCTGCTGAGACACAGGGAAGACTTCTACTTGAGAAGTATCAGAAGCCAAGGCAGGGCTGCATCACCACAGCTGTAGGCTTGTGGGAGAAAATCTACAGCACAACAGGAGCTGCCCCACCACGATACTGATATTGGCGGTACAGAATAAAATTTCAGACAGAAGATTCCTCTGCAGCACCATCTGCTCCACCATCAGACGGCCACCTTGCAGAAAGTTCTCGTGTGGTTTGCAACAGCCTCCTGTTGTTCCTCAACAACACTTGTGCAAGCTCACAAGAACAGTATTGTTCAGAGGCTGCAGTGTTAACCTAGTGAGAGACAGCTTCTCTCCTCTGATCAGCTTTAGGATAAACCTGACCTTTCACAATCTAGTAATCTCTACCTCCCTGCCTGTGTATGAAAGACAAATACCACTAATAAAGTCCCTGTTATTGAGCAGAACAAAACATTTCAGTGTCTTTAATACCTGCTGTTCTAAAGAATAATAGTCTACACCTTGCCCAACTCCTGCAGTTCGCAAGAATGAAGAGAGCTAAAACCAGAAAAATAATTACAACAGCTGACTGTCCTCAAGGCAGCTGAAACTTGACCACAGGAACATTTGGCTAGAGGTCAGCTCAGGCTAATTGCTTCAGTGGAGAAAGGGAGCCAGGAGTTATAAAAGGATAGAAAAATTCCTGGCCCTTTTCTACAGCAGTGTTGGAGTAAGGTCAATCACAAGTGAATTTAAACACATCTCTCCAGTGGGACGTGAACACAGTCAGCACAGACAGGGGAAACCAGGCTAAGAAAATCCATGAAAAAATAAATTGTTTAGTTATAGCCTACTGAGCGGTTTGCATCTACTCTGGACAAATAACTATGTTGACACTCGGAGCAAATCATAAAGAGTTTGCTTATAAACAAAACTGTTGTTTGAAGTGAGATCTTTATGTTTAGATGGGTCCTGAACCTGAAAGGACCTGAAGGAAAGAGAAGGATATTACACTTCATTAAACTATGCCTAAGAAGGAATTTCTGCTTTTGCCATCTCCATTAACTCACTGTACTCCAAGTACTCCAAACATGAGATTTTTTTTTCCCCTGTAACCTCCTTCAGTTTCACTTTGCTTGCCAAATAATACATGTGCAACTATTCCAGAACCAAAGGTGGCTTCTCTGCTGCAAACTGAACAACGTTACTGAGTGAAGGACTAATCTGAGAAGATTTAATATTTTTTTTCTTTATATTTCTACCTTTCATCATTCCATCAATCACAAACAGGCAAGGACACAAGAGCTTGCAGCGCATGCAAACACACATAAATACAGCCATCATCAAGTAGGAATGAGTGCTGAGGAGAAGCGAATGCAAGTCCAGCCTCTCAAGCTCTGTGCCACTCTAAGGCATATTTAATCAACTACAGAATGTGTATGTACATACCCTTGCAGAATTTTTGGGGGGAAGAACCTTTATTTTTTGCAGCGTGTACATTCCTCACAAGCTATCTCATGGCAAGATCAGTGACACTAAGAGAAAATCTTTCTGTGCTTGCATAACATATTTCACACAGGTTTGGCTCAATATGCATAGCTGAAATCACTTTGCCTGCTTACCCTCATTTCACTAAATGCCAACAGGACAGAGTCATTCTGCAGATGAAATGAGTTATAGCCTTTCAAATCAGCACAATCTAAAGCTGCCACAGACCTAAAGACTTCTTTGCTTGCTTGCTGATATTACAGCTTGATTGAGTCATCAGCAGCACTTGGATGAATGCCTGTTTTTATAGAGTCCTTGTCAGTGCTATATACTCGTCCATGTCAACAAACAGAAATAACGAACCATCTCAGTTGGGATGAACAACACACTATTCACCCAGCGTGTGTGGTAATCCAGGATATGAAAAGGACATGAAATAATACCACAGAAACAGAAATTATGCACTGCAGAGAATAAAAAAAAAATCCCATAAGGGGTGCATTTCTGAGGAAATAAACACAACAACAGAAGACTGGGAAAGAATGAGGGGCTGGAACATGGCTGCAATTATTATGCATGGATTCATGCAAATTTGGTGATTATTAAGAGGTAAATCTTCATAAAAAAACTGAAAGAATGGAAAAGAGGCAACTTTGTCTTATTAATTAGAGCTCTACATAAGTCAAATCATTTATAAGAGTTTGAAGTATTCAAGTTGGAAATGGAATCTATGAAAAAAACTGCTCACTTCACATTTCCAAAATCCTTTTTTTTTTTCACCTAAACAAACTTCATTTTGGAATACAGACTATATGAGAGCTCAATTTCAAGACCACATTTGATATATTTCAACAAGTGATTTAATTTACTTATGTCTCTATTGTAATGGACAACTTCAATACTTTGATCAGAGCTGATTTCTTTTTCTCATGGACAGATGTGTCAGCTAATTACTCTGATTTAAACCAAATTTAAACTGGTAACAGGCCAAATGATAATCAATTCTTACATGCTGTTAAGGAGACCTTCAGTGAATCCGCAGTTTAGACATTGTGCTGGGCTTGCACTGAAAGCTCTTCTAGGTTAAAGCAGCTGTAAATGGATACTCTAAGAACCAGACTATGAAGTCCCAGAATGGCTGTGGTATATGGCATATCAATTCTTTATTTACAATACAATCTGTTATGCTTTGACAACAGTAACCTGATGGACCAGGTACATACAGGGAGGACCTTAACATGAAGCTTAGTAGGTCACCTCCTTTGGAAGACATCTACTAAAACAGAACCAATACAATTAAGTTTCTGGCTACCACACGTACAGAAACTTTTCAACTTGGAAAAGTCTAAGCTTCTTTGTTTGCTTTTCATCCCCCAAAAGAAAACAAAGCAGCAAAGTAGATGCATATCACCTGAATGAAATGACATCTAGCTGCTCTCATGCTGATGTGAATCCTTGAGTTGATACCTAGCTTTACATGCTCTTGTATCACTAAGGAAGTGCACCTCAGCCTATGTATGAAAGTGGTAATTTCTTCAGGCTATATAAACACTCTTCTCCACAACAGTGGTAATTTTTCCATGGCTTTGTTTTATTATTATTATTTATTAAGGTAGTAGACAATCAATACACAAAATTCAGTGTTTGGTTTTTTTTTTTTTGATTTGTACAATTGCAAAAGGAAATAAAAGATTTTTTTCTGAGCAAAAAGTATATTGTTTGTTTAAAGAAATCTATCACATCAACTTAATGTCAAATATTATAATAAGAAAGGAAAAGAAATGTCTGAATCTGCACCTAGAACCAACCTCCTAGAAATCTGTGCTAAAAAATTGCTTCTTCTGCATGAAAAACATCTGACTAAGGTAATTATTCTCAATTTACATAAAGAAATTAAATGATATTCCCAGTGCTGTAAAACAATTTTGTGCCAGTGTACAAAAAACAAGTAGCTTTTCAATGTCAGCTATCAGCTTTTCAGCTATCAGTAAAGTTTAAATCCCAACAGGGCTCAGTAGTCTAGACCCAATCCAGCAAAGCAGTTATAGACATCTGATTTTAAGCAGGTACATTTATATATTTAACACAAGAACATGACTAAGTAATTTCCCTGACACAACCAGTGCTCTTAGTACCTTGCAGAAATGATGAAGACTGCGAATACAGGAATGATGCTGGCAAGCAACCTGTGAGGCATTATTGGGAGTTTGGGTTGGAATTTACAGGATTATTTACATGCTTAATATTAAAGCACCTTCTTGTATGTGCTACTGACTGTCACCATACAGCAGGCCAATTATACTGCTCCAGTTAGTATTTTCTTTGCAAGCCCTCTTCTGCATGCTAGTATTTGCATTGAACAATAAGCGTAGTAGCTAACATCTGGGCAGTTATAGCCAGTTACTACAGCCAGTTTCAGCACACTTGTTAGAAAGAAATATGCATCTCATCTCTTGCACTTTTCATCATGGACAGAGATGGGTGCTGCAAGAAAAGCTGATACAAACAATGTAGCTCCTGCTGACCTCAGGTGAAATGGGGTTTGGTTATAGCCAAGCAAGCATCCTCAATTTGTGTTAATCATCTTGAACTCAAACGTGCCTTTCAGATGTCAAAGAGTAATTTCAGGACATCTGGGAGCAACGAGTTCAATTTTAATTGTATTTATACAAAAATGTTTCTCATCCAAGGAAAACATTTTCAAAAAGCTGTAAAATTTAAGTTAAAGACTCTGGTATTTATCCTAGACTAATGGAACTACTTAACAGTTCATTACTATGGGACAAATGAATTACATGGTTCAGTCGCATGCTAAATTATTCATGTAATGCTAATCAGATTAAAGACTACATAACAAAGCCTGTAAGGCATTAAGGAGGTCTTTGATTTAAATACTGGATTAAATGAAAGCTGGTAAAAGACAGACAAAGGACATGAACAGGATTTCTGGGTGACCACTCATGACTCAAAAGTACTCACATATTCACATTGGCCATCTGCTGAAAGGAGCAGGAGAACTTTCACACCTCACACACTGCCACAAACTTTCTCTAAAAATCGCTTGATCAACATATAAAGATTAATAAACTTGACTGAAGGCATAGCTATAAACAGTGCATTTAAACTGGTGCAACTTTGTGTGTCCTGAAGTTCGTATCAGTTTAAAGTATGGTTTATACTGATTTAATTTACATTTACTTTAAGTCTGGTTTAAACTGATGTTGAGTTAGAAAATCAATTTGCATCTTTTAAACAAAACTATTCTTCAGAACAATATGAAGTAAAATTCTCTGTTTAAGAAGTTCTCTGGTAATGAGAACCACCATGACTGCAGCTGCTTTCCATGTCTCATGTCTAAGATCATACCAATACTGTTGCGTGACCCTATTCTCCACAGATTTGGTGCTTCAGGGGCATACAAATCTGAACACACACGCTGTGTGTATTCACCAAAAAGCAGCTTACTGCATTGAACACACACACACACATAAAACGCTTTGCATAGCCATATAGAAAATCCTGAGCTAGATCCTTAATTGTCTAAGTCAACGCATAGTTATGTGAGACTAAATGATATCAGCATGGGGAAAAGATTACTTTGTATTTTTACATGCAGCATTGTCAAACAGATTTTAATTAGGTAAGTAGTAACTGGTGAATAAAAGCTGATTGCTCTCCAAACCTTTTATAAAGTTTTAAAAAGCCAATTAAATTCTCCCTCCAATTCCCGTGGTAAGATCTGGAAATTATAAAATCTGACTATTTTTAAAGTATGCTTTGATGAAGCTTCTCACGTACTAAAACAGAGTATGTCTACTACAAGTGGTTTACAAACACATCCGTTTTTATTTACAACTAAACATACATCCAAACAGGATGTCTAGAACTTTTATAACGAATCAAACACTTCTGATACACATTTTTATGATACAGCTATCAAAGACACCTTTTAAACCAAGAGCTTAGGGTGTATGATGTTAAATCACTTTATATTTAACTGGAGATTTTTCCAAGATTAGTGCATCCAGTATTTCCAAACAGAGAGTGAAATCAGCTCATTTCATTACCTGAATTTATTCAAGTCAGTGTACTGTATTACTGGGTCCCCTAATTTATCTTCTAAGGACTTCAACTTTTCTTCCAGATCACATTTTCAATTCTATCACTGGCATTATTTGAAGCATTCCAATTAGGACAGGACATGAAATAATTCCATATAAGGAACAGAAGAGTTCGTTGTGTGTTGTTTTGTGTGTCTGTGTGTGTTTGTGTGTGCACTTGTATACACTAAATATACACATATACACACAGACTTATTTGACTTTTGCTCAGCTGAAATTTGAAAATGTTTTTTCAGCTGATTACTTGCCATCCCATGAAGAGGAGAAGCTCCACTGCAGGAAGAAGATGAGTAGAAGACAAAAAGTTTGTATGAGAAAGAAGTATGGGAGGCCTTGAAGAAATTTTTTTTTCCCCTTCCATTGGAGAAGTTAGAGTATATGTGACTATGGACCAGCACAGGTTGGAGAGTGAGTCTGGGATGAGAATATTATTAAGAAAGTGGAGACAAGTGGATTGCAGAGGCAGGGAGCATGTCAGCATGACATTTAAGGGCAATAAACTGAACAGCCATGCCTGATAATTTCTATTTAGTGACCCACTTAACAGTCACTAGTTTAGTGAATGGAATTCATTCAGTTAATCTTCTAAGTGGCAACCTGCAGCTAGCACAGTGCTACACAGAAGGCGAATACGACAGAAGTGGATGATGGCAGGTTGCAACTAAAAATTCACATTTGAAACTGAAAGAGCTCAGTCAGAGCCAATGCCCAACATTTCCTCTAAGAAAACCCAACTAATAAAGAATTTAAGTTGTGTCTTCAAAATAAGCAGCAGAAATAGGGATACCAATTTTAAAGCTAATTTACTGTATCTTTTTGTAAAGAGATCTTTCAATACTTTCAGACAGTGTTCTCCATACACAGTCTACAGTGGGGGTCAGGGTCATCATGCATCTATAGACAGGGAAACGGAGACACTGGAAAGAGAAGTGGCTTGCCTGCATTTATACCACAGTCCTGCAGCAGAGTAAGGCATGGACTGCAACTGTGTGCAGTGATTTACCTGCCACAGTGCATTAAAGAGTGCTGTAGATGTAAACCTCCCCCTCCATGTTTACCACTTCTCAAATGTCAGAGATTAATAGTCCCAGCTCTGCACTGTAACCTTTGTTTTTAGGCATCACAGATAAAAGAGATGAACTCTGCACTCATCAGCTAAAAAGGGATACTCTGCAAGGCAAACTGGCTGGCACGTGACAGCATGTCTGTTTCCACCGAAATGACGACTCCCTCCTCTGCAGGAAGACCAACACGGTACAAACTGTCATTAAGAAAGTGAAACTTTGGAGCAGATTCAACTTTTATTTTTTAAGGAAAACAGAGAAGAGTATCCACAATTCTGCATTCCTGTTATTGTTATTTTACACAGGACCAGAAAGAAATAGATGTTCACAGACAGGCTTTGGAAGATACCTGCCTTGAGGGGCTGCTGAGAGCCAGATCCTTCATCTGCTACTACCAGAACTACTGCTCATGCTCATACCTATTTCATGAGGGCTATCCACAAAAATAAATCCCACACCAAGCTAGATCTCTGGACTCACATTACACATGCAGTACAATAAAAATGAGCAGACTAAGGGTGAGGACATTGCACTGTAGCCACAGAGAGTTTTGTGCAACCCTACTGGGGGCCCTCCTGGTCTAAGATGGCAATTATCTGAAGGCTGAATAGCAGCCATGCCTCTGTACCCAGTGCCATGCTGAAACAGGCAGTGAGGGTGTGTTCACATGAGATGGTCAACAGAAGTCCAAGCAACTGGGTCTCCCTTTTAATCAGCGTACCAAGAACTACCCTACTCAACAGCTGGCCCTGCAGACTAAGCTGCAGCTTTTAGTCTCACCAGCATGATCGTGTGTGGAAACCTCCTGCATGGAAGGGAAAGAGCTTGACAGTCCCTTCTGTGGTTCTTAATATCACAGAGAACTTAATTTTGAGCAATAAAAGGCTTCCATTTTAGAAGGACCTTACCATGTAAGTTCATAGATCCTTTCTGTTTAGAAATCATTAAAGATAGCATCTGCTCCCAAAATACGTATGACACTTAGCAATCACACTTGAATCACATATAAGCAACAGCAATCACAATGAGTCTGACTGACTGCTCATAGGTCCTACTACACTCTGCAGTGTGGCCTTAGATAAGTCACACTTCCATAGATGATCATTTTGCCAACGTTACTAATACTGAAGAATACTGCAGTAGATGGAGCTTCGAGTATTGAATTGCCATGATGTACATACCAGTACTGATTTTTCGTTCACTTACTGCATACAAGTTTCTCTTCAGCAACCAGAACTGCTAACAGGTGATGAGACTTGCATCCTATAAAGAATAATGACTCAGTATAGTTCATTCAAAGAAGATATTTTCCTGCTGCTGCTTTCACAGATTGTATAAGCGATAGCCTGCAAAGATTTTGGAGAGCTTATCAGCCGTATTCTCAGCCAGCTCTGAACATAAGTTGGTACTGGGTGCTTTAACCACATGTTGATGTCCCAAGCCCCTCAAATTCTGTAGTCCTTTCAGAGCTTAGAAAGTGAATCCAGATGTCAGCTGTTCTATGGGTTGCAGAGAACAATTAATTGCAGGATTACTCGGTGGTCTATAAATTAGTTTCTTGGCTAAGAAGGGCCTGCTTTTGGCTGGCTCGGAACTGAGTTTGTTTTTCCCTCGGCAAGCAGGCTTTCCTCCAATCTCAGACAAATCTCACAGAAAAGCATACACTGTGGGTCAGCCAGGTTTCTCCTGAATAGTTCAGCTGGTAGGGAGGTATCCAACAGCTGTACCCTTACAGAATAGGAATGTCCTCAGAATGTAGAAGTGTTGTGAAGTGCTTATAATTGTGCTTTAATTTCACTGTGTCTTTTTTCTCCATATTAGAGAAAAGGATTTTGTTAGATTTCAAGTCTCAGATAATTAAAATATGCACAGGGCTCACATTCAGTGATACAGATACTTATTCTACATCTTGCTATCGATAGTGCTAGGTATACTTGTAAGCATATTTGATAAAGGATCTAAAGAACAGATTTGAGACTGAAATGTTGAAGTATCATACCACTGAAGTGGTAGGAAACTTGTATCATGTGGTGTGTGATTTTTTAAGCAACCAGCTTATTTGAAACAACTTCAAAGCTTTTTTTTTTTCCAAGAAGAATTCGTCCTGATGGGAGTAGTACATTTAATTTACTGGTGTGACTGAAAGTCATCTGATATGGTAACAAGCAGATGTTACTAGGAGCTGTAGCACAAATTAATGGAGATGGTGGTACAGCTTTACAGAGAAACATCTGAAAATGAGGACTAGCTTTTCTTTCTTTACGGAAAATTGGATTCTTTAAGTAGGTTTTTATTTACGGCATGTAGTTAATAAAGCAGGTCTTGCCCAAGTAGATGCTATTCAGCCTTTGCCACCTGTGCCTGGAAGAGATGAGAAATGTTTTTTAAAGCCATGAAGGCTGCATCAACCCCCCGTTTTTTTCTGCCAGCCACAGTCCAAGGGAGAGACGACGTCCTCCTGCTGCCATAACTGCAAGGAGATACCGGGAGCTGCTGCTTTTCCAGAGGCAGCCCCTTGCTCCCCTCCTTTCCTTTCTCCTATTTCTTGACCTTTGCTGGTGATGGAAAAAGGAGGACAACTGCCTTCATTAAGGAAAAACATGGAAGGAGGAGAGTTGCTTAAAAGTGTGGTGAAAGGGAACAGCTGCCTCCCGTGGGAGCAGGGCACAGAGGGTGGATGGGGCAGAACAGCCTGCTGCTGCTCAGCTAACGGGGACAGCTGCAGCTAAGGGGCAGTATTGAGACTAGACTTTCAACATCCATGCTTACACGTACTTCAGCAAAGATTGGACCATACTGATGTATTTTTACTAGTCACACATCATAAATCCTAGAGAGGTATCTAAAGGGTAAGACTCGATTTGCTGGTGTGTATTTTTAAAGCACACGAAGTAGTGTCTGGGAGGATAGGTTTCCACAGATTTACCTGATTCTTCTCACTGGTTCAGTGTAGCACACTTAGCCTGGAAAATCTGCTTTTCACAAATAATTCTTAAATGGCGTATTTATGAGATATTGTACCCAGAATTCAATCTGAGCAGCGAGGAGCAAGAATAAACGTGGCTACCAAGGAGTGCAGAGTATTCTCTTTATAAAAACAAGACAACAACATTAAGTAAATATTTTGTGCAGTATATTTTTATGCTTACATTCTTAGTTTCCTTTCTATTTTAGGCATATTAGTCAATGAAATATGACTGCCTGTAGCCATTTGCCAGAACATAATACTTGAATTTGCCAGACTTATTCAAACTGAATCTTAACTTTGATTTCAGATCTGCAGTACCACATGATTCAACAGCAGCAGAACTTAATTCAATTTATTTAGCATCAAATTAAATTGTCCTACTGATGACTGTATCACTAACTGGTAAAAAGCAAACACTTCAGGTTGTATGATGAACTGATAAAGTGAAGGTATGAAGAATAACCATAAAGCTAAAAAATAAGATTGTTTTCCTTTTCTATAATGAAGCATATATGTATTTTTTGTCTACTAATAACAATTCTGATCTAGGGATCTGGATTTGATCCCAGTCACAAACTGGCGGACATGACCCACACATGGTGGATACAGTTTGTGGCAGCCTAACATCACCAGATAATTTGCCCGATTACCGAAGTATTACAGCTTCTTGGTATTAAACTGCTGGATACACTTGTTGTCAACATAACGTGCACATACTGACATTCGCAGCTTAGGCAAGCTCTTCCCTGCAGTTAAAAGCCCGTTCAAAAGGAGAAGCCCTGTATGCCTGTAAGTTTTTCCAGACTGCGGAGGAACAGAACAGACAATTTTATTTCCATACCCTTAGCTTTTCTCAGGCACTCATGGCACCATGAATGGTTTCCTACTCCGTATGTTGTAAGCAAGCAACTTAGCAGAGCTTTATTTAAAAGACAGAGAGGTGTTCTGACCTGGTTGCTGGTAAGTGTTAATAGCTAAAGAAATGCCACTTACTGGAATATTTTAGAGCATTTATTTTACAAACATCTCTGCTACTTTTGGCCAGATATTAAAATTTTTTCCAGCATATTCAGCAGAACTACCAGCACTCTCAAAATCTATTTAAAGCTGTGCCTCGTGTTATCTTCCATTGGGGCTGTAAATGTCAATGAGGCACAAATTACTCTCGCCACCTCTATGGGTCACTTTCAGTATCCCAGACTTGAAATAACAAGGCATCTGTTTAATTTTTTAGGAAAGAATGCAACAAATTCATTTAGGATAAACAAAATCCTTATTCAGAGCAGAACACTTTATTAATCTCAGTCTAGAAAATGTGCAGATGAACATTTCCCACTGTGCATAATGCATTAAATGTCTCAATTTCACCAAGAGCTGAGAAGCAAACTTCCCTCCAGATAATTGAGCTGGTACTGCCAAATCCGTATTAAAAAGTAAATATATAAAGATTTGGCTCTTATTTGATCTACATGAGAACAGCTATCACATTTCATTTCTTAATCTAAAACTAACTTGGCATAGATAGTATAAATTACAGGTATGTAATTTTCAAGATATCTGGCCAGCATAATCTCCCCTCCCTTATCCTTGGAGTAAGCTAGTTCCCATTCCCTGTGCCAAAATGTTTTCTGTCTAGTTAGACTAGACTAGTTAGTGGAAAATACCAAGCGAGAAAGCACCACAGAAATGATTTTTACCACCCAAGGATCCACTATAAATTTCAAAGTGCATGGTCACACTTAAATGCAAATGGTTTGAACTCTCCCTTGGTAACGTGGTGTTAATATTGGATCAAATGTGATACACGCTGTGTGAGTAACAGCATTTCCTGAGGATCAGTGTGCTTTGGTCCTTCCTGAAAGTTAAGGCTTATTAGCCTTCATTTACAAACAGGAAACTGAAACACAACGAGGTTAAACAAGGTGGCAGAACCACAGAGTGAGCCAGTAGTGGTGCTCAGAAGTGAGTCCAGACACTGTGTCCAAGCTGGGCACTCCAAGTGCGAGACACACTTCTTGTACTGCTGCTTGTAGAAGAACAAAGACCAGGCAGCTTAGCTAGGGAATGACCAGCTTGCTCAGCACAAAAAGCCAGGAAAAGAGAGCAGAGAAGCAGCTTTCTGTATGGTTGTATTGCCATGCTTCAGCTATAAAATGAGAGAAGTCATTCATAAATGACTTTCAAGGGTGCTCAACTTAATATGAGAAGGCACAGTAACCACCACAAGGAAGGTTTTGTTTGAGGAGGCTCCTTATGATGGTAAATTATGCCCATGTTACAAACATTTTTACAAACAACTTTTCACTATTCTGACCTTTTTACTTTTTTAGTGGAATTGGTATATCCTTAGAAAAGTCTCTTAAGCACAGATTCATGGTACAATGAAGGCATCTAGAGTTCAACCATCTAATTTTAGAAACATTAAAAGTATGGACATAGTGTGGCAAGTTCTACCTACTGTATCACAACCAAAGAATTTCTATTCTTTTTAGTAACGTTACATTTGTGTACACTTACACAGGAATAACCAATTAAGCCTCATAAAACTGTTATTGCACACAAATAGCAGCAGTAAAGCCATATGTAATCATTCAACTCTAGATAACAGCTTTCCAGTTCCACAGCCTAAGCAATCATGAGCCTGGAACCTGTACCCCAAAGTGTATTTTTATGATATGTTTGATTCAGATTTACCCCTACTATAATTTGATTAAGCTTCCAGAAATGCACTCCAGATATGAACCCGAATCACTACATGAATTCATTCTGGATGCCATTTAAACATCATTTAAACCAAGACTTTCTATCTACTATATTCCAATACGTGTTTCCAAGCTCGCTCTCCCTGGAAAAACACAGAACGTTTTCCCACTTGTTTTAATATTCTGCATTCAAAAAATTAAGCAACTAATACTTTTATTAACTTCATGAATAAAAAGTGTCTCATGAAAACATAGTAAAATAATTTTTCTCTGACATGGAAAAATGGCTTTTAAGCACTTCTATCAGTTACTGGGCCCTTTGTTTCAAATGCTGGCCACTGGAGCTCAGCAAAAATGAAGCCATCAACTTACAGACAGATGGAATTTGATAGCCTTAACGCAAATATTTCTGTTTTGGGGGGTATGCCAGAAGATAATGATTGGAATCTCAATCAGAATTCTTATAGCATTATCATCTTCTGTAGGAATGAATTACAGAAATTGTGAGGATTACCTGCAGAGCACTACAGGGCTCTATTGATCACTCTGCTTACCCAACATTCACCATAAAGTCTCCCGCAGGTAAGATAAAAGTTAACACGCTACCTCGAATGTCAGCAGGGGATGGATGATGCTTCACGCCTCCCTCAGCTCAGCTGCAAAGCGCGACCTTCTCCAGCCATCCCAGCCCCTATGCAAAATGAGGGGAAACAGAGAAAACATGAGCTCTGGAACGATGAAGGTCACAGTGGCAGGAAGATGACATAACAAAATTCTAACAGTTGCCTTGGCACTGTCCTTCTTTATGGAAGGCGGTCTTGGGAAAGGCCACCAGCTGGGCAGCCTCCACAATGGCACTGCGAGGAGCACCTGGGCTTCTCACTCAAACAGCGACGGCCACCTGAAACCCCCTTTGTCACTGGGGGCTTGCCAAGCAGCAGCACCCTATGCTAACCTTGACATTAAAACGGATGAACACAGATTTAAATGGCAAAAGGAAGTCAGCAGGACTGATCAAGACTCATTTTCAATATACATTTCAATGTAAATCAGCTGGCCTAGAAGGAAAATCAGAATTATCACCAACTGGGTTTGGATGAGTAGTATCTCACTCCTAATACTTTAGAGAGTAAATTACAGTGTAGAAACTCATAAACTGCTAGTTTTGAGAAAGTAACATTGCCTTTTTCAGGACAGTGCAATGTGTAAAAGGCTAAGTGACACCTCTGTAATTATGTTAAAAAAAAAGCAACAATAACAAAAAACTACCAGAAGAGAAAATCCTTGAACTGAAAATAGAGCAAAATTCAACAAACATTTGACAATAAATGAAGGAATTTTCCTCGCAAAACAAGAATAACATGCAATACTAATGAAGCTTAAAAAATCATTCTATGTGTTGTTAGTTGAAGTGAAATCTGCAATCAGTTCCACTGATATATACCATGGAACAAGATGAGTGGATAGGTTCATACATGGTAAGGCTTTACTTTTTACCCCATAATATACACAACGAAGTTCTAATATCCCACTTTTCAGAAACAGCCTGCTCACATTTTATGAGGTTACATTTTTACGTAATTCTGTAAGGAGTCCTAAGATGATTTAATTGTGAATTTTCAAAAGATCTCTTCATTTCACAGAGACTAATTGACCTGTGAGCCACAACTGTGTTTTTCAAAAATAAAGGGACAGCTTAGACTGAAACAAAGCTGTAAAGTCTAAGGCAGCTGTTGACTGAAATGAGCTAACAAAGACTACTGACAAATTCCTCTTTCCAAACACTTGGTAAGATATTAGCAAGTGGAAATGATCTCTATGTGACAAAGTCAGAATCCTACTACAAAGAGAAAATTATTCCAGTAGTCCTTCCAAAATATTTTGAAATCCTGCTCAACCGTAGAAAAGATCTTAGCTACTTTATGGGCAACGTGAGGGAAATGTCCTAACTTCTGATTACCTAATTGTACTCAGAACATTTTGTTTCACTCTTGGTAGCAAGTGCTGATAGCACAGACTCCATGCAGCGACACTGTTTATCTGCAACGCTGCAGTTGAGAACAAGCCCCACAAGCACGAAGACAGTTACCTCTGCTCTTGGCTCTGACGCTTCATTATGTGTGAAAAAGAGGCAGTACTGCACACAAGGTAACGAGCTAGATGTTTAAATGGCAAGCAGCCACATTTTCAATGATTGTTGGAAACACGTCAACTTCAGCAAAAGGAGAACATAGATTCACAGGAATAAACTATACAGGTGAGGCTTTTTTTTCAGAGATATATTCTTTTCAGAAACAAACTTGTTTACTCTAACCGATGTGGCAAATGAAAGGATTGCAACACTGAATTATAAGATAGAGCCTGTCCAAGACTTCTTTGCTTCCAAACTAAGATCAGATGCAACTCTTAATTGGGATGTCAGGATCTGTGTCCATTTCACCTCCTCAGCACTTCCCCTACTAACCTAACAAAAAATATAAAACTAGAGAGGATGAGATGGACCCAAACATGTCAAAAGGTCTTCAAAGCAGTATCCAAATGACGACTAGTGCTGGAAAAAAGTCCCATCTTTGTGAAACTATTCATGGTGTTTTCAGATAGCATCTGAAAGGCAGGTCTCAAGGCAGGCAGGACGAAATGCTGCTCTGGGCATGCAGACAGGAACCTCCTTCCCAGGGAGAGATCCACAGAATCACAGAATACCCCGAGTTGGAAGGGACCCACAAGGATCATCGAGTCCAACTTCTGGCTCCACACACGTCTACCCAAAAATTCAGACCATGTGACTAAGAGCACAGTCCAAACGCTTCTTAAACTCCGACAGGCTTGGTGCCATGACTACATCCCTGGGGAGCCTGTTCCGGTGCGTGACCACCCTCTCGGTGAAGAACCTCTTCCTGATACTCAGCCTGAACCTCCCCTGTCTCAGCTTGGCACCACGGGTCCTATCACTGGTCACTAAAGAGAATAGATCAGCACCTGCCCCTCCGCTCTCCCTTGTGAGGAAACTGTAGGCTGCGATGAGGTCTCCCCTCAGCCTCCTCTTTTCCAGGCTGAACAGGCCAAGTAACCTCAGCTACTCCTCACGTATCTTTCCCTGTAGGTCCTTCACCGTCTTAGTAGCCCTTCTCTGGACACTCTCCAAGAGTTTCGTGTCCTTTTTGTACTGTGGTGCCCAGAACTGCACACAGAACTGCACAGAAAGAGAGAGAGCTACATGAAATTAAGCTACTGCTTGAAGAGAATGCCTGGGAAGCGCATAGGCTCCCAGGAGATCTCAGCCACTATCTAGAAGGAAGGTAGACATTTTACTGTGTATACTGCTCACTGTTTCCCTTGTAACTCAAGTGAGCTGCTCCAATGCAACGCTGCTGAGATGGCATTAACTCTGCATTATGACTTGGAAGTCATTGGACAGAAGGGAAATGCTGCAGCAGGGCAGGCTCAAACTTCCCCATTAGTCATTGACTTGATCGAGGCTGTTTCATCCTCAGAAACTGACGGGGTAAGGTACATACAGGAACATTTTAGCATGAACTTTTATGTTCACTGCAATTGCCTTTCTCCACTTAAGGACGTGGTCTCCCAACAAAGGATATGGGAGGAACAGTGGCCTGGGACTAGACAAATACCAAGCATTGTCACTTCATTTATATATGCTTTTAACCACAAGGTGACATACCTGCTTTTTACAGATATGGGCAGATATACATATATACAGTCGTGCTGACAATATGTTGCAGTATTTATTTAAATTAAACATACTAAGGCTATAACTTATGTGGACACTTGACACATACACTGAATTTAAGTCTAAAAAGTAAGATGAATGATCTTCTCGTGACTCTGGGCTGAAAATGCATTCAGTTACTGTGGCTCTAGCCCAGCATTAACTTGTGGTCACTTGAATTCTCCAGAGCATTTGACAAATGTTTTCAGCGTGACTTTTGTACAGCACACTTACATACATATGCACATAAAAGCTTGAAAAGGCAAAACCAGCTTATTGCTCAGATTCAGAGAAGGCATGTATATACGCCTCCTCTTTAGTTAGAAAAACTACATCTGAATCCTTGCAATGAGCCACAAATATATATATATATATGTATATGGGACCTAAAGGGATGCACTTATGAGCAGTGAGGAAGGTGATCAATGTCACTGTAAGGACTTTTTTTTTTGCTGTGAGCCATCTGTAGCAAATATTCTGTTCAAAGAAACTTTCATGTGGTATTAAGTCATTCCATCCTTCTTAATTTCAAACTTCTTACTGCTTCAAATTATTTCTCTAATACAAAAAGGTTTCACACCCCCAGGTGTACAACCTTTTTACCACTGTGAACTCACTCCCTAAATTCTCTCATCAACTTTTTCTCTGCACGGGGATTCCCTAAATTCTTTCAAAGAAACACTAACAAAATACACCAGAACCTTCCATCATCTTTCCCTTATAACCATCTATACAGACAGCCAGTGGTTTGTTTGTTTTTTTAAACCTCTTTTCCTCCTCTAACCCTTCCACTTGTCCCATCAGCGTTCCCTTTATGAGGGATCACATTCTTGTTCCAATCAGAGCCTTTATTCCCCGCTCAATGCCTTCAACCCCTTAGGGCTCTAGGAATAAATCTTGCCCTTCATATTTTAAATACTTTACTGAACCACATTTCTGTTCTTACAGATTTGGCAGCCTTTGTCTCTTTGACATAACAATAACCGGAACATCATCTTAGCAGCACTAAGCTAAGTAACAATTGATATTTGTTTTGGCACTCACAGTAGGGATGAAAGGCGAATATATATTTTATACTGCATTACACTTACACAAGTATAGCTTGTGGACAGGATAGCTCATGAGTTTAGCACTGCAGCCCAGGGACAAGTAATAGGAATTAGTACACCTCTTTGGGATGTAAAAGAAGCCATCAGGGTTGTAAAGTATGTAAACAGACAAGAGGTCTAAACTTCTTAAGTAGGTATTAAAATTTCACTTGACACACAAGATAGATGTTGTGCTGTCTTATGAAAGCAGAATTCAGGCTGTCTTCCATGAGTGAAGCATGTCATATTCCCAGCAACAGTTAATTATCAAGTTGAACTGGAGGAATTTTATGAAGAACTGTTCGGTCAATGTTTATGCAAAGTATTTTGAGATCTGGGCAGCTTGAAATACTGAACTCTACTAGATGAAACTGTTGCTGACATATCAGTAACTTAAAAGGGAAAATTCCCTGATAAATTAACAGGGACATACCAAGTACAAGCTGAGAAGAAAGCTGTATTACTGTATTACTGTAGCCAGTTCTCATGTCCACACTTAAGAGACTAACAAACTTAAACAGATACTGAGGAATCAAGAACACAAATATAGAAAAAAATATTTTACAAGGCTGAAATGAAAACTGGAATTTACCACAAACTGAATAAAAAAAATCTCCATTACTGCAGCTTACTTTTCAAGCCTGAATATCACAGAATCATTGAACAGTTTGGGTTGGAAGGGACCTTAAAGCTCATCTGGTTCCACCCCCCCTGCCATGGGCAGAGACACCTCCCACCAGACCAGGTTGCCCAAAGCCCCATCCAGCCTGGCCTTGAACACCTCCAGGGATGGGGCATCCACAGCTTCTCTGGGCAGCCTGTGCCAGGGCCTCACCACCCTCTGAGTAAAGAATTTCTTCCTTATATCTAATCTGAACCTCCCCTCTTTTAGTTTAAAGCCATTACTCTGTCCTATCACTCCACTCCCTGACAAAGAGTCCCTCCCCAGCTCTCCTGTAGGCTCCCTTTAGTTACTGTAAGGCCGCTGTAAGGTCTGCCCAGCGCCTTCTCTTCTCCAGGCTGAACAACCTGTCAGTTGGCTGAGCCAATTCTCTCCGCCTATCTACATAGGAGAGGTGCTGCAGCCCTCTGATCATCCTCATGGCTCTCTTCTGGACTCACTCGAATAGATCCACGTACTTCTTGGGAGGGGGGCCCCAGAGCTGGGTGCAGGACTCCAGGCGGGGTCTCATGAGAGCGGAGCAGAGGGGGACAGTCACCTCCCTTGACCTGCTGGTCACGCTTTTGATGTAGCCCAAGATTTGGTTGGCTTTTGAACAAATTACTTTAAAACAAATTTAGGAAGAATTACTGTAGGTATAACAGACCTACAGAAAATAGCACTGGAAAAGACTGCCAGACATCAGCTAGTCTATTCCCACTCTTCACAGCCAGGTCAATTAATTCTTAACTCTCAAGTCTGTCTACTGGATTTTTCAAAAAGACTGATAAAGGCATGCATTTTTCAAAAGATTTGCAAAGATTTTGCAACCTCCCCAGGAAATCCATCCTAGTGCATGACTATCCATGCTACTAGGAAGGGCACTGCAAGTCTTTCTTTAAGTATTTCAAACTCTCTACTTATTTTTTTACTTGTCATCATACTCCTTTGCCTACCTGAGGACCATTACACTTCTCTCCTTCTCTCCCTCCCCAGATAAAACAAAACCATTTCTTTCAAACAAGTTTTCCGGACTGCTGATCGTTCCCAGAGCTTTCCTCCAGACTCTCTCCAGTTAACCAAAGTCTGAAATAGAAGCCTATCTGATATTTTACCAAAGACAAACTGAAAGGATTACCTCATGTAGTTCTCTTTTAGCTTTATACATCTTACTATATCTGTGTTTTTGTAACAGAATGGCACTGTTGATTCATGATCAGCCAGCTCCAGATAATTTTTTACAAAACTGGAAAGCCTGTCTTTTGAATAATACGACTCCCTTTCCTCTCATCATCTCCCACTCCTTTTTGACTAAACATTTCTAAATATGCAAATAGAATATAAAAAGATATAGGAAAACAAAGCTGTTAATTTTAACTGAGGACTAAAACTAATGCAAGGATAAAAACCAGTGGCTCAGGGACCATAAAACTGTAAGGGACTGTAGGACTGTAAGAAGGTAGACGAAAACATTTTTCCAAAAGGAAATATAAAATATTAAGAAAATCACCTATTAAATGCATTATGCCGAAGTCATCACTGCTCTATGAAAAAACATAGCATATGGAAACATTTGGCAAACTGTTAATACAGAAACAAACAAAATTTACTGGATCAAAAATGCTCATGACTAATCAGCAAAGTGGTGAACAGTTTAGTGCTTAAAACTACAGGACTTAAAATGGAGAAATACAAATTTTATTTTAAGCTTATTGGTGTCTCAGTATGTAACTTGGGTAAAGTTAAAACCTCTGTGGCTCTCATTTCCTTTCCACTTTTGGAAGCTGGGTAATCCACACTTCAGGAGAGTGTTCTTGAGGATAAAGGAAGGAGATGAGGTAAATTTGTTGACACAATCTAAATTGAATTTAATTCAACTTACATTTGAATTTAATTTGGTCATGAAATGTTGCAGCTGATATTCTAAGTACTATTATGTATCTTCATTTACAAATGACTGGCTTTATGAGTTCCTCAGATGGCTGCAATTCAAATGAAGTGTTACCCATGAACTAAGATGGTGGCCATTTTGTTTCAACCTTCTCTCAACAGAAAATCCAAAAAGTCCACATTGTTATTTCAAAACAGCTATTTCATTTTCTGCCTCAGAGCCTCACTGACTGCCCAGTTTCTGCTCCATTGCTTTTTTTTTTTTTTCTCCCAGAGAAGCTAACATTTATCATTGTATATGTTCACTTTCAGCTCAGCAGGGATCAGGTTTCCTCAATACAAGAATAAAACACAACTTTTGATGAGCACTCAAAATTATGAAGCAAGAGACTGAGCTTCTCATCTCCTTATTTTTCTTAAGACATGCATTTCCAAGCTCTGGAGTCCTGAACTGTACTTCTTCAGCCCTTTTGTAAAGTCAAGAAATCAGGACTTTGCTGGGCTATGCAAAGCAATGCCTAGAACCAATGGAGTTATATACAATTCCAAGTGTACAGCTCCAAGGTCAACATCACTGGTGCCAACAACGGAAAGCAAGCGAATAGATAAAGCATTAAAGAAAGGATTTGCCGAAGTCAGTTGCTATGCAGAAAGAAGCTGAAGTCAGCCAGGGGTGGGAAAGTGCAGCTGGGAGGTACCTATGCATGTAGGGCTGAAGACCTAAAACTGGCCCTTTCATCCACTCTACATCCCCAGCCATGGGCTCTTCCTTTAGCTAGGATCCTAGTCTCCTCAGCTGTTCCTGCGATGTGCTAATATACCTGTGGCTTCAAATAGTGCTGGAATAATCACATTAAAAATAAACATTTTGTTAATATCAAGCACTGATCTGACTTTTGTTCATCAACAATCACTACTTTCAAAAAAATAAGAAGCAAAAAAAAGTCATGGCGTCTAACTGGATTTACATTTTAGTTGTGGTTTTTACTATTGTCTTCCATTTTCTGGATGAATTATTTGCAAGCTACACATACTTTGTTTATTTTCATACTCTAAATGTACTTCTCTTCTGCCTTCCTCCATAATTTCAGATAACAAAGAGGCTTTGTATTAAAGAGCTGTCTGTTTAGAAAAGCTGTGGGAGCTGTATGCAAGTCCAAATAACTCTTACTAGTGTTTTTCCAAACACTATAGATTACTCGAGAAGAAACATTTCTCATTGATTTTATGTTCCTTTTGTTCATGCTTTCAAATATTTCTAGTTTCTAAGAGCTGAATGTAAAGAATGACCCAATAAGAAAAATCCTACTACATCAGCAAACACACCCTCTTCTAAAGTTCCCAGCTGAAGGCACTCAGCATTTTATTTCAGAGACAAATATTTCATTTGGGAAGATCTCAAATTCAGCTCCTTCTCTCAATAAAGATTATACACAGAATTACTGGCTTGTAATATTCACAGTGACAGAGAACCAGAAGAGATTTTTGGTGTCACAAACTTTGGCCCCTATACAGCGATGATATTGTACATTTTTCTTCAGCTCTACTTTCAAAGCAGTCCTCACTTGCTTTCGGTTAATACTTAAATCAGTAACAGAAGAACACACCTCTAGGATACCTCCTTGCAAATCAACCACAGTGAAGCATCTGGGGAATCTGAGTATTTAATCCATAGCCATTCATCCATCTTCTATGAGACTGCATGGGTTTGTATACACGTATTTATTTAAATTATAGGATTTCTGCATATGATACGTTTATATCACACATTGTTTTTTGTCATGAGTTCTTGTCTCAGATTTTACTTACTCTTAAAAGTTCACTGTAAGTCCTGCACCTAATTTTCATGTATATTCTTCATTATTCAGTTTTAATAGATGATCTAAGGCACAGGAAGGTCATCTAATAAACCAAGGCAGCACACCACATTAGTGACCAAACCAGAGCAGATCACAGAAATTACCTGACTGACCAAAATACACTCTGAGCAGTGAATTTTGTTGGCTTTATGATACTCTGCCATTTTCTGTCTCTAAAAATGTGGGTAGTTTTAGTTAAAATCACAGAGCAAACCTACAGCTGAGACAGTCTAGCTCACTTGTGTGGACTCACTTGGATTCACCAGATGCCTCAGTAAAAGCTCCACAATGCCTCTTTAGTTTTGGTCTTTTTGGTACATCTCAGCAGAGATGCAAACAATTTGCTCCCTATCTGACGCAAAGCAAAGTCCAACTATAAGAGCATCCCTATCTCAAATTAAGGTTTCTTTACATGTGGCTAACTAGGGAACAGAAAGCATCTGCAGCAGGATGTTTTGGGTGTTTCTGTGTGTGTCACAATTAACACAGGAGACTGGCGTGGAGAATTCCTTCAAAGTGTGTTTTCTCTGAGGCGCCAAGTGAGAACATGAATCTTGTGCAATTCACATATTCAGCCAATTATTTCTCCACTGATTTAGGCTTGTTTTCTCTTCTAAAAATATTAAATCAACAATCTTAAATCAGACTCAGGAATTCAAAGAGGCCTATTTTCAGGGCTTGGCAGGAGCACCATTGATGGCAGTATTCAGACAGCTTCCAGCCTGTAGCCAGAATGAGACTATATTAGGAATACAAATGTTCTTATGTATTTATATATATACACTTTTGTAACATAGGTACATTTCAGTGGTTCTCTCAGATTTGGTTATACACTACATGACAAAAATACCAAGTAATGGCAAAATTCCCTTAACACTTTCAATGAAAAGAAATGAAGAGTGCTTCTTCTTCCCATTTCAGTGTGCATATATCAAAAGGGATCCCTGAAGACACCACTGTGTGCCAAATCAGATAATCCTTAATAACTTCCTCATGAAACACTTACAACTTGTTTGTAAATGACGTCATTAAAAAGTGAATGTGACTTGCAATTTTCTTGCATTTCTGAGGTATGTTTACCAGTGTGTTTGTAAATGTAATTACTATAAAGGAGAACTCAAAGTTATCAATGCCTCTAGACTATTAAAAACAGGAAAAAAACTAAAGCAAAGAGATTTTTTTTATTATTATTATTTTTCTTTAACCTCAGATCATTTCAGAAATTTTCATCATAATGGAATAATTGAGGCTGACAGTAGCTGAGTGGGAGACGTTACAGAGAATGCTCCTGGGCATAATAATTACTGTCTCCCCACAGAAAGCATGTGCATTTATACAGATGCAATTTATGATTCATTGTTCTTCCATTTAATGGTAACTTTAATGCAGAGTTCATTTATACTTTATCCATTTTTCTAAGCCATTCCTTTGAATCGTCCTTTTTAATTATCGAATCATTAATTTAATGAAGCTCTAATTTATCTTGTCAGTGTTTAAGAAGCTCAACTAAGGGATCGACGGTTTCATTTTGTTATACTGTAAGTTTCTGAAAAGGTTACTGACAAGTAGTTATTTCTAAGCAGTTCTATACTGAGAGCATAAAGAAAAGTGAAGTCAGTTTTCCAGAAACAAAACCACAACACAACTTTCATAAATAAAATACCAAAGTTGAAATGATCTTTACAGAAAAAAAAAGAAGCATCATGTTGAAAAGAAACATTGCTTTAAAAAAAAATCAAACAAATTTCAGTTGAACTTGTTCTCCATAACTCTGATGGACATTACTTTGCTTTCACAAAAAGAATGTATCAGAGCAGTGGACAGCAGTTAGTCTGCCAGAGCAGCACAAATTATATACTATGTATCATCTTCAGACTGAAAAATACAACAATGGCTATATAAATAAGAGACAAGTATCATTTTAGTATTTCTTCACAAATCTGTAAAAAAACAATCTGTGTAGATAAGATTTATGCAATGTGCATCCTGCTTTGTTTTCTTCTAAAACCAGGTAACAGTTAGTCCTTAGATGATTTGCTGATGTCAGATTGTTTTGATAATTTTATGACCCATAACTTTTGGGCTTCTCTAAGTGGTCCATGATTTGGCCCTTTTATGAAATATTTCTTACTTTGGTAGCTGATTACTCAGAGACCTAAAAAAGAAAGAAACTGTTCCCAGTGACTCAGGTTGCAATAGAGATGTGAGAAATAGAGTGCTTCTCACTGCGGTAAGTGCTTTTCTCCAAACAGCTCATGCATTTTGTATGAAAATTATCACATAGAGTCAGACTGAAAGACCAAAGCAAGCTATAGTTACTGTGTCATGAATCTATTGTACTTCTCCTGCACTAGTTTTTCCTGCTACTAGCAATCCATTTCTGTAGC
The DNA here is from genome assembly GCF_964034855.1 of Anser brachyrhynchus. Taxonomy (NCBI): domain Eukaryota; kingdom Metazoa; phylum Chordata; class Aves; order Anseriformes; family Anatidae; genus Anser; species Anser brachyrhynchus. The sequence continues at coordinate 10,982,843 of NC_137697.1, read as the reverse complement.
CATGGCTTAAAAGAGGACCACTGGGAGAAATCAGAAGAGTTTCACCCCAACAAAGAACTGAATTCCTTTTGATAATTTACATAGGCAAGCAGTTTTCAAGTACCCGTCTAAAAGCCCATCATCTTTTTACTGAATCATAGGCAGACACCCTACTTCGATATGTCCTAGCTGCCACAATGATTATCTGATATGTCAGGTATAGCTGAATGTCATGCCCTTCAGTCCTATCTTCAAGAGGAGTTCACACTGTTGATGAATGGTTCCTGATCATCTTTCAGCTGCTGGATAAATATGACTTTGCGGGTTGCAACCTATCATATTTCCAAGAAATACACCTGTCGCTAAGAAAGCGGTGCATTAAAAAAGACATACTTGACTGAGCACAGATACATACTGAATTGTGACAGTGAAATAAAGAGCTCAACTGACACTCACTATGCTTTACAAAAAAAATTAAAGTGGAGGTCTAAAACAGCTCAGGAAGAGGCTGAAATGAAACAGGCAATGAGAAACTAGGAGATTAATAAAGCATTAGTCACTACGTACATTTAGTTCAAACAGATGAGAACAACCGTACAGTCAGGGCAAGAGGGAAGACAAGAAAAGCCTGGTAGGGTAGAAACAACGATGAGAAGGCTGCATGTCAGTTACCTAGATCCCCATATCTCATTCACCACAAGCCAGGAGATAGTCTGAGGCAAAATTTCAAACTAACAAAGAAGGGTCCAAAGCAGAGCAGGAAAGCTCCCAGGACAGCACAGCCTATGCTGACCAACAACCTGCCTCTGCACCCACCCACAGGTTGGCTCTGCTGATAAAAGCAATGACTAATGGGTAGCATCATTCAGATAGCATAGGTAGTGTTGCTTTGCCAGAAAGCATGGAAACCTCCTTTGCCAGGCCAGCCTGTAAGAGGCCCAGCTGCTTTTCCAGGTACCCAAAATGTGCTTAGGGGATATTAGGCAGATAACACTGAGATTACATCGAAAGAACTGAATTAACTTCGTTTTCACTTTTATGTCCAAACATTCAAGCTATTCCAAGGCATAAATCCAGGAAAAGAGGTAATTACAGGCCAAATCAATCTTCCGCTTACCCAGAGATCTCCAAGGAGTATGCATAACAGATATTAGGCAGTTGCCTATCAAGTTCTCAGTAACAGCAACTGCCTGGACACAGCACAAGGTCCGCAGTCACAGGGATTCTTGCGTGACTTTTCCCCTTTGCTTACTTTTATTTTTGAGTATGGAAGAAAGAGGTGGATTAATGCTGAAACAATCTGAAGATTGCTCTCCAGTGAGCGTCATTTTTTTTTTTCTTGCCTACTCTAACTCCTCTGGCTTTCTCCTCTTGCACTCTGTCCTACTTCCTCTCCTTCAGGCTTTCCTCTAACCTTCCACTATATCCCACCACTCCCATGTTAAAATTGTACTCAGTATTTCTCATCTTAAAAAAACAAAAGAAAACAAAACAAAAAAACCTCTGCCTCCTTAAACTAGAAGCATTGTGTGTCTTTCCACCCTTTTGTCTCAAACTAAAACACAGTTCTTTCAGTCACTGTCTGGAGGACTCATCTTCCACTCTGGGTTTCAAACTCTCCACTTTGGGTTTCAAACTCTCAAGTCCAGATTCTTTCACATAGCACTGAACTTTCCCAAGATCTGTTTTTGAACAAAACTCAGAATCTGATCCCACCATCAGTCTCCTTCACTTATTCTTCTGACCATACTCCTGAAAGCTAATCCTGCCTTACTTGATGGCCTCCATAGAGCTTCTCATTCCTCCATTCATGGTGCTTTCTCCTTCCCCTGTATTTTCAGGAAACCTCAAACCAAAACAACTTAAATGATACATAAAATCCTCTAACTGAGAATACTCTTTCTACCTTTTGCTCCAAATCCATTTCTCTCGTCCCAGTGAAAAACACAGTTTCGGATAACTTGTTAACAGCTGTACATTTAAACCGAATTTCACAGAACTGAGATGCAAAAATGTCAAAAGCTTTTCTTTCCTTAAGTTAGTACCCAATTCAACATTATACAAGAAAAGGTTTTGTTGAAAGACAATTTTATCTTTAAAATCTCACCTGAATCTAAACTTAAAAGGTAGAAGGTTCAAAAAGTTAGATGAGACGACTTGTAAACACCAAAGAAAATATTAATCAAACCTCTTTTTTTTTGTTGTTTTTCTTTTGTATTTGTTTCACACAATTCAGATTTCTGTTTCAAAATTCTCACTGGATTGATAAGTAAATTACTGGAACAGCTCTTGAAGCTATTCAAAGCAGACAGCCTTCAGATGTGAGAGTTCATAAGCCACTGACCTCATTTTAGCAAAAGATTTCATACACTTGAAGCAAATAAGCGTGGTGGTTTTTTTTTTCATTACCATGCCAACACAAAAGAACACCAAGGCAAATTTGGTTGGCATCATATCACAGACACTATCAATTTGAAAAGTCTCTATCTGAAATCAAGAATTCTATATTGAAAGCATCATGTTACTTTTATCTGATGCCAAAATAATAGTAAGTAAAGTCAATTGAAAGTGATTCCACCACCACTACTTATCTTTTGATTGAGCATAAATAGCTAATGCTTTTAAATATTAGCCTTGCCCACAGTAAGAACAAAATCACACTGACTTCTGATTAATTAAAATACATCAGTCTTTGTTCTGCTTAGTGAACTGAGTTACAGTTTCTTTGGATGTAATTTCCAAATACGCATTTATGAATAAAATCACAATTGTCTTGTTTTAGTAATAATTTACAGAATCACAGAATCGTAGGGGTTGGAAGGGACCTCTCGAAAGATTGGGTCCAACCACCCTGCCAAAGCAGGTTCCTTAGAGCAGGCTGCCCAGGTAGGCGTCCAGACAGGCCTTGAATATCTCCAGAGAAGGAGACTCAACAACCTCCCTGGGCAGCCTGTCCCAGTGCTCCGTCACCCTCACAGCAAAGTTCTTCCGCATGTTGGTGCAGAACTTCCTGTAGTCCATCTTGTGGCCATTGCTCCTTGTCCTGTCCCCACAAACCACTGAAATGAGGTTGGCCAAATCCCTCTGTCTCCCACACTTCAGGTATTTGTAAACATTGATAAGATCCCCTCTCAGTCTTTTCTCCGGGCTGCACAGACCCAGGTCCCTCAGCCTTTCCTCATAGGGAAGATGCTCCAGGCCCTGTATCATCTTTGTGGCCCTCCGCCGGACTCTTTCCAGGAGATCCCTGTCTTTTTTGTACTGGGGAGCCCAGAACTGGACACAGTACTCCAGGTGAGGCCTGGCCAGGGCAGAGTAGAGGGGGAGGATCACCTCCCTTGACCTGCTGGCCACGCTCCTCTTAATGCATGCCAGGATCCTATTGGCCCTCTTGGCCACCAGGGCACACTGCTGGCTCATGGCCAACCTGTCATTTACCAGGACCCCCAGGTCCTTCTCCTCAGAGATCCCCTCCAGCAGGTCGCCCCCCAGCCTGTACTGATACGTGCAGTTGTTCCTTCCCAGGTGCAGGACTCTACACTTGCTCTTATTAAAACTCATTCGGTTTCTTCCTGCCCATCTCTCCAGCCTGTCCAGGTCTCGCTGGATGGCAGCACAGCCTTCTGGCATGTCGGCCACTCCTCCCAGCTTTGTGTCATTGCTGTACTTGCTGAGGGTGGACACTATTCCCTCATCAAGGTTGTCGATGAAGATGTTGAACAGGACCGGACCCAGCACCAACCCCTGGGGAACACCACTAGTCACAGGTCTCCAGCTGGACTCTGCGCTGCCGATCATCACCCTCTGAGCTCGGCCAGTCAGCCAGTTCTCAACCCACCTTACTGTCCACTCTCTATCCCACACTTTCTCAGCTTTGCCAGCAGGATGTCGTGGAGACAGTATCAAAAGCCTTGCTAAAGTCAAGGTAGATGACATCCACTGTTCTCCCCCCATCTACCCAGCTGGTGATGCCATCATAGAAGGCAACGAGGTTGGTTGAGCACGACTTCCCCTTGGTGAATCCATGCTGACTACTCCTCATAACCTTCTTCTCTTCCAGTTGCTTGGAGATGGCATCCAGAAGAAGCTGTTCCAACACCTTTCCAGGGACAGAGGTGAGACTGACTGGCCTGTAGTTTCCCGGATCCTCCTTCTTACCCTTCTTGAAGACCAGAGTGACACTGGCTATCCTCCAGTCTTTAGGCACCTCTCCTGTTCTCCAGGACCTTCAAAGATGATGGAGAGTGGTTCAGCTATCACCTCTGCCAACTCCCTTAACACACGTGCATGTGTTACGTTTACTTTAAAAATAACTGTCTTATTTCTTCTCCAATAGAGATGGACACATTCCTATATTATGCACTTGAGTAGACATCAGTTTCTGTAGAGTACTATTTTAATCTGGATTTTCTTCTTTTTTATTTATTTTTTAATTATTAATATTTTAGGAAAAAGATGGGTATGGCATGAATTGACAGTGAAGTGTGGTAGGCAGAAACAAGAGACTAGGAACTCATGGACTTTCCACATATTTGCAACAGATGTGGATACTGGCATCTCAGAAATATCGACACTCATACACACATCATGGCCATATGATATGCACTTGTAGTACAATGTCACCAGAAGGGTCAGGCAAAGCTAAGCATTAGGTATGTCTCATAACTGGCAAAAGACACTAACACAAATACCATGCCCTCTGGCCACAGGAGTAGTGATTTTGTCATTGCTCCTGTAAGCTTCACTCATTTTTTGATAGGGAAAACAATATAGTAGGGCTATACATTGAGCCAGCAACACACTCATTTACCAGCTAAATTCCTCCCTTTTCTGAGTTCACAACTCATTAATCAAGAACTAATTGTCTTTCAGTGCCGCTCTGTTAAAAACCATGGGAAAAAAATGAGCCCTGAGAGGCAGTGTGAACCCCCATTGTTGCTGCAGAGCAAGCACAGAATATCCACAGCCGGACCAGGGCTCAGAGTGAAGAGCCTGCATTCCAGTCCCAGTCCCATGGGTAACATCAAATGAAGATTCTGAAGACATAAGACGAAAAGTTTGAACGTATTAATGCTTCAGTTTTAAATTAACAATTATTTCCCCCTACATGAGTATTTGTACTTAAAAAACGGTGGAGAATACATTAGTTGAGGTATGCTGGAACTGGATTCTGTTTTTTAAATGCAAAAAGAGAAACTTTTCTCATACAGCAGAGAAAAGCATATATAAAATACAACTTGTTCCTGGTGCTGACTAGCTATTTTTATGCTAAAAAATGCCAGAAGCATCACATGGCCTTTGTAACATTTTGACTATGTTTTTACTAGTAAACTGAAAAGGACCACGGAATGGGCCCAATTCTTGGCATCCATCATCCTTACACAATGGTCAATTACCAGCACAGCCCCAGCCGCTGCCCGTGCCCTGGCATGGGGCTCCACAGCTGCTCTCAATCAAGGGTGTGAACGTGGCCACCCCAGGGCAGAGGGTGCGAGAGCCTGCCGATAGGGACACAAGCTGTGCCTCGCCACTCCATCCTCCAGCCGAAACCGCACCTCAGCTATGTCAGCCTAGATGTCATCTCTGAGCCTTGGGGAAACTGCACTGTTAGTGCTAGAAGGTGGTAAAGCTTAAGGATGGTAAAGATGGGGCTGAAACAAATCTCACATGGTAGACATCCTTCAAGCTTTAGTGGGACACGGAGTCATTGACAGTGGCAATTTCGATGTATCATCTGGCTCTGGTCAAATTGTCATCCATGTTGAATAAAATAAAGGACCAATGGTATCAAAATGAAACTCATAGTCTGAGAAAATGGGGAACGGCAGCCCGTTTATACCAGTCTGCCTCTTCTGCTGGCTTAAATTCAGAAGGAAGGGCCAAGAAGCCTTCTGGCCCAAATCCTTTTACCAAGGTCTTCTTTACCCTTTCAGCCTGACCTTAGCCAGTCTTCAAGCGTATGGGTATCTGAAGTGATTTTAAATAACAGTGAGATGTACTTCTACCAGCTTTAATGAATTTTTATATAGGATTTGCACAACTGTTCCTATTAGTAACCTATATGAACTATTCAGCTATCTGTTGTTACAGGCTTTTGAGAAATAGGCCTGCTAAAGAAACTGCCCAGGACAGCATTTACATTTGCCAGGCATATATTTCACAATCTCAGAAATAACCATATTATTACTTATAATTTGCAACACAATAAATATGCACATTTCCTAGTAATTCCTATTCATCCCCCACATTTTCTGAGTTGTGGTTGTTTAACATATGCACCGTCTGACGTGGAAACCTGCCAGGGCCCCCCTGTACAGCAGTTGTATAGATAGACTCAATTCTTTGCTATGAATCTGCAGAGCAAGAAGCACTGTGATCCTAAGGATACTACATTATTCACGCATGTTGCCTCTTCCCACTCTTATTCCCCCAGAGCACTGAGAGTAATGGTCTGTAAAGTGCCACCGCAGCCTATTAGACAGATGGCTGAGCGCTGTTCCCCTTCAGATCACTGGACAGAAAATGGGGGATTTGTAATGAAAAGCTGAAAGCTCTATTTCCCACAATCCTCTCGTATGATTTATAACAATCATGGTAATTTAATGCTGGCAACCACAGACCAGAATGCTTCGCTACTATTGTTTTAGTAGCACAATCAAATTATCCATTCTGAGCTTTTACAATTAACTTGTTACATGCATATGTTATCACTTCCTAAGTAGTAACATTACCAGATGGAGAAATTCAGCAGGGAATCACAACAGGAACAATATTCTGAATATAATTCCTAATCTGAGCATCAGTGAGAAGTCTTTTATCATAATACATATTTAATGCAGAAATAGACTTCAGAAACTTTTATGGCATTCTGATCTTTCTCATCCTACTCCTGGAATCAAAATGAAGGAAAGATGGTCTTTAAAAATAAACATATAAAATTCCTGAACATTAAGATAATCACATGGATGTTTAAGTAATCCCTAGGGCCCTTAGAACTTTAATTAACACTCTAGGCTACAAAGACACCTATTGCCAAAACTAATACCAGCCAGCTACATGCACGCTTGTTTCCCAAGTTAGGCTTGTGAATTATGGTAGGAGTCCTTTATAGGCATGTGTGACACACCAGCCAGAACTATAAAAGGTCATTCTTTTTGTACACCTATCTTACATTCACTTTTGTGGAGAGATTTGTCACCAACATTAACAAGTTAGTTCCACATGACTAACATGCAGCTGTGAAGTATACAGAACATAATGCCAAACATCACTTGACTTCTGTGCACTGTGATATTACAGCAAGAGGGATGAAGAAAGCTTTCTTTATACACAACCTTGAGATAAAAGATGAATCACACCAAGCAGGCAGCCTAGCTGTATTTACTCTTCAAATAACTGAACTAAAAAGAAGAAAAAAACAGGGTCCTCTGGTATTCTTACTAAGGAACTTGGATGTTTAATGAAACACAGATTTAAGAATTTCAAATAGGCAGTGAATGATGTTCATACCTCAGTGAAATCCTATCTATGTGAGGGGAACCCTAAATGAAATGACAACACCGGCAGATATCAGCTGTGTTCACATTCTGTTCTGTGCTGCTGTGGATGAAAAATGAGCTGGATGTTATATCTAGATCCTCCCTCACTATTCTCAGATCTTAGCTTCACAATCAGGTTAGTCTTACTGCAGTCCTGACCTTGGAGAGGCACCGACTCCTCACAGGTATATTTGCTACTTGTTTACTCTGAGCTTGAGATTTTATCCAGGGATCCCTGTGGCTAGCTCTCCTTACTCCCAAGTTAGGTCTGCCTAAAGTGTTAGGAGACAGCCAAAGATAACCAGTCTGTAGGCACCTGCAGTTGCAGAAGTGTGTCTTGTAGTAAAGCTGAGATTTTGGAAGCACTGCCACTATTAGCTACTACCTAAATGCAACTGCAACTGTAATTCTTAAAAATTTGCCTTCTAGTTAGACTACAAGCACTCATGACCAGTTACCTTGCTGCCATGAGAAGGTACCAACATGCCTCCCCAGTGCTAACGGCAGTGTGAACACAGAAAGAGCAGCAGTTTGCTAGTGGTGTGAAGCATACCTGCTCCTGCTCATGCCTGCGCCTGCCATATACAAAACTAGAGGAACTGAACAGAAATGGTAAAGGAGCTCATCTAAAGAGTCAATGAAATAATCACATTCAATACTGGTGTGCATGGGCACCCTAACACATCTTTAGCTGAGTAACAAGAGCAGGAATGAGACTGTATGTAGAGTAAGAGCAAATACTGATAACAGGTAGGGGACTCAACAGGTTGAACTAAAAGCTACAGTAAATAATAAAACTATTTCAAATACGCTTAGCAGGAGAGGTCAGGTCAGGAAATGAAATAATGCTGTTTCTAAGCAATGAGCAGGTGATTTATTAACAAAGGAGGTGTTCAGCAGAGATGAAGGCTCTTGCCTTCCAAGTTCTTATGAGGATGGCAAGAAAAGGCCCAGAAAAACTCTGGAAAAAATGACAGAACACAGTGTGAAGAAATTAAAACTTGTAATTAACTTAAAGTTCAGTACTTAATGCAGAGACCTGTATGCCAGTTACAAACACCTGTGAACACCCCAGGGTTCACCCCGTATCAGCCCTGAGACCACCAGCCCCTGCTCAACCATGGCCCCAGCAGGGCCGGCCTCCCGCTCCTCACAGCCTGGCCCTGGCGAGCTGGGCTCATGCGTAGGCCTGTGTCCCACCCCGTCCCCAGCGAGGTGCCCGATGCCCAGGCTGGGGCAGCCCCTTGCTGGGTGGTGGTAGGAATTCCCCTTGGGATTATTCTTAATGGTTTTATAATTCCTCTGTCTTTCCCACTGGTTACGTGGGGCCTCATCCAAAAGACAAGCCAGCAGAAAGGCCCCACTGATCTTCATGGGCTCCAAGCTGGGCATCAACAGAAAAAATCCTACAGCTTATTCATCAAAATCCAGTGGTCTGACAGTTATTACTGTGTGTAAATAGACACAGGATACTTACAAACTGATGAATGCTGAAGGCCGGCTGTGTTTCGCTCCAACCAGAGCATCCATTAATCTACAGGGAGTATGAACCTCAACACCAATTGTGAAATAGTAACCTGTGAGGACAATAAAGATGAGACAAAGCCTTTCTCATCCTTCCAACTACATACAAAGGACAACCAGCTCACCCTGGTGTGCAATACAATGCTTGCCAACCATTAAAAAACCCCACCCTGCAGCTGTACAAACTGTATGTACTTGTGTAGATGCTAATGCGTTTTTAGTATCTTATGACTGACTAATAGGGACATCCCTGAATTGTACCTCAGGCTGCATCTTGGCCTCTCGCAGTCCCTATATGGAGAAAACACTAGATTGCTCTAATCCTGGACCATGCTGATTCTGTAAAACACACAGAAAAGCATCCTGCTCAACAAAGGAAAACAACCAAAAAACCACCCAGACTTTAAATGATCACATCTGATGGAAAATAACACCCCCAGACTTCAAAAGCTACTTCTGGAGATGGTCTCCCCAGATCATCCTAACTCCAAGTGTACGGTGTTAAGTGTACATGAAATAATACAATGCACATTATTTATACTAAAGTACAAACCACCAAGGATTTGCCAAAAATATAATGCATTTGTATCTTTCAAAGCATCAACAGATACTGAATCTGGTCTTAACTTCACTAGCAGCCTGAAAGTGCTCTGCCTAAGCTGGAGGACAAATGTGCTGTGACCAGATCTGTACTCACTTGAGTTTATAATAGAGTCATACGTCATCATACAAACCTAGCTGGCTTTACTATGACAGTCTTTGATGGAAGTGTGAAGAAGTGAAGTGAATTCCCTTAATTTCTCTAAAGTTGAAATATATAAATACTTAAAATAGTTTAAAGAAATGTCAAGTTTAAATAAACAAAATCAATATGGGAAAAGAACAATGCTTCCATTGTTAAAAAAAAAAAAAAAGATCTAACACTGAAGATAAGTTTTGACTTTTCTTAACAGAAGATGAACATACACCTTACACTTCTGCTTCAGAAAAGAAATGCCAGGATGGTCACCTGGCCATGGATGCATGTAGCTTTTCTTTCCATTATCACAAATGAGTTTAATTGCTAATAAAATCTACTTATACTAGAGAAGTACAAATTTTAACTTAAGAAGTTGTCAGAATTAGCATGTAATAAAAAAGACTTAATTCAGTCATCAAGATACCTTCCTTTTACTACAAATACCTTGCAACATATTTCAATTTTCATAGATTCTTGTAATAATGCTACATTCTATTTTTCCAGCTATTAATCAAACAGGAAAAATTACCTGAAGAAATAGATGTCACATTGTGTCTACCTAGTAACTTTGACAACTCCTACTTGAGTAATATTGAGTCCTATTACAGCAGGAATACTGCAATAGACCTGGAACCAGTATTTAAGTCCTTAGACTCAGTAGTCCTACTACAACACTTTTTGTTTGCTACTACCCTTACTAGAGGAGAAAAAGTAATAAAACGACAATGCACAAGTTTTAAACTCTAACCAACTCTCAGTTCATAGCTGATGTCAGCCCTCTGAGAAGCTATCTGTCCTCAAAGCAGTAAAAAAAAAAAAGAGTACGAGAACAGTTTTGAGCCTATTACCTTACCACCCTTTCCTTCCCAGATTAAGCTGACTCAAAGTTTAATCTTCACATTACTGGAACCTTGTCATTCTAAATAATTTTTTCCCATTAAAACTATATGGTGGCTCTGCAATACTCTAAAATAAGCAGTCTAGCAGTGGGTTAGATACAAAGCTACATGAAAAAAGGTTAGCTTTGCAGTCAGACTCTATTTATATCAGTATGTAATTACCTGGAGCCATAACTATGGGATGACTACAAAAAGCTACAGAAAATGGAAACATATCTATAAATGCTGGTACTAAACGAAAAAAAATAGCTGCAGTACAACTCAATTATAGAGTAATGGTATTTAAAATTGAACAATATAGTGATACAAGTTTCCAATAAATTAAATAAAAACACAATTACTATGGACAAGCCATTAGAAACATAAAAAACCTAATCAGTTTCTTATAAAATGACTGTAGCACCAGAAATTGTTAAATATTGTCATCAGTCAATGCAATGTTGAAAAAAAAATAATGATATCAAGAAATGGATGTTGAGATGTGCCTGAATGACTCCAATAGTTAATAATAAGTTATTAATACGTTAATAATTCCAGTCATAGACACACATTATGGCTTTGGTTACTGAATAAAATATTAAGGATACTTTTACAATCAGAGAAATGACTAGTCACATTTCACTACACTTTAATGGAAGAATTTTATGTACCATAGACACTGCAGAGAACCACATAGCTTTTATATATGCATTTGCCTTGGGTAAGAAGCACTTTAAAAACTGACTTACGGTACAAAGCCATATCACATCTCCACTAAGAACCAGATCTAGAGGGCTAAGGAAATAACTACTCCCACTGTAGTGCTTAGTCCAGAAGACTGGTGGGCATAAAGCTCGGAAGAGGGAGGAACTTTGGTCTGTAGGTACCAAAGACAAGGTTATGGTACTCCCATCACTCAAAGGCAGGCTTATGTGTGGCAAGAGACACAAGCTACCTCAAAGTGTATCATCATTGCTTGCACGTGGGAAATATTTTCAAAGGATTTGCCTCTAGAGTAACTTTGATTACTTTCACTGACCTCAGCAGAAGCTGAGGTAAGTCACGGTAGTCTAAAGCACACCAGATGTTTTACAGAACATAGAAAAATTGTTCATGCCTGCAGAAATTATGTCCAAACCCAGTACAAACACCAAACAAGCAAAAGGGTGCACTTGAAAATGAACATTTATTTCAATATAATAGCAGAAAGTGAAATGTAAGTGAAGTAGCTCATGGGCAATGGCCTTTCCACTCCATATTCAAAAGAAAACTTTATTATGGCACAGATAGACATTTTTTTCTCACTTTCCTTCCCAGCAGTGCTTCACTGGTCCTGGAAGTCTAATCCCATGGTAGACAACATTACTCTCACAGAAAGGCAAAATTATTTTGAAAGAAAAAAAAGAAATCAATAAAAATTCAATTCCTAAAAACCAGAAAAATCTGAGTAGAATCCTGCAGAACCATTATTTGTCACATAAATTTACCTCTCTATTTTTATAATGAATGTTAAACTTGAAATCAAATATCACATAAGGCAATTCTAAAAGCACATTAAAACTAAATGTCATTGAGTTGGGATTTGGTTTTATACATGCCAAGCTACTGTGAGACAGAAGCAAATTAAATACGATCCCAACAAAAATACTAACACAAGACACTTGTTTCTTGGTTGTGGATGTTTTTGTTTGGGAGGGGTGAAGTCTGAAAAATTATACAATAAAACTGTTCTACATTAAGGAGAAAACAATACAGACTAATAGTTGGAGCATGATTACTGACAAAGTTAATTTGAGTATCATAAGTGGTCAGCATCTTATCAGAAATTCATTTCAGACCCAAAATGTTCATTTGCCTTCAGCACTGTACCATAGTCACTGTCCACCAGACCAGGCATCAGCTCATCTGTGGACTGAATCCGCCTTTGTCTGTTGTATGATACTGAATTATCGCTCCCCTCATCTGCACCTTGTCCTCCTCCTGTGTCTGTTCTGTCCTATTTGGACCAAGTGTGCTAGGGCTTGCTGTGTCTGACTCTGCATATGCAGTGCGTAACACACTGCAGCTGTGACACATCAATATCACGATGTGAACGTCCCAGGGTTAAGTTTCTCTAGCCCGTGCTTTGAAGGGGGGTCAGAGTGCATTGCAATAATTCCAGATTCAAAAGGTCTAGCACAACCATGAAAAACATCCCTCATTATACAGTGCCATTAATTCAAACTCTTCTGCATAAGCATAGCAGCTTCTAAGACTTGTCAGCAGAGACATAGACAGAAGATTATGCACTGGAAGCAAATCGGGTAACCCGAATGAGTGCAAATTTTACGCTACGTTTCTGCATTAATAGATAGTTAAGCAATTCCATCATTGTAATGAACTTTCAATGAGGTTGAGATAATCTATAATTCCATTGTTGAATCACCACTGTCCCCTTATTAGCTAGAAAGTGGAGTTTGTTTTTCCGTTAATGAAAAATGTGGAAGGCTGAAGCTCAGAGTCACAGTGGTTTAAGATAAAGGAAACATCTGAATTTCCATTGGCTTAAAACGAACAGCATCAGGCCATAGGGTGTGCAACATGAGCTAGTGTTTTCTTATTCTTGTATACCCATGATATATTTAATTAAATCTGACTGAGAGTACTGGAGATCCACAATCTCCTTAGACAGTATTTAAATAAAAATAATAGCGTATAATATTGAAAACAAGAATGTCTCACAACTGTTAGCATTACACAATTTAGGTACGTCTCTGAAGAGCCTGACAAGTAAAAACCAAACTTCTCACTCCACAAAATTATGGCCAGGAAGGACCCTTTTTAGCATTCTGGGGGCAAAGGTTTCACATTCATGGAACTATGAGTGGTTTTCTAAAGCAATACTTAAAATTCTTGGAGCATTTTTTGGGCTAGTTTTTTCTAGCACCAGAATTATTCTAGTTCCACAGAGGTACAAATGATTATCCTATGGTTTAATAACAGCCACAGTTATTTTCAGGTGTATTCTGTTCCCTCAAAAATCCTGGTATTTCAGGATTACATTAATGTAAATCAGCTTATTTTATTTAGATAGTCCTTTTCAGGTAGGCCAATCTGCTTTGAAAGTGGATTACATGCCAGTTGCCAGCTTAAAAAAGATTTGCTACTTACAGAAAATTGCCTATTAATTTACAATTCAACAGAGCTAAATAATGACAAAAGCCCTTTCTATTTAAACTGAGAATTGTTCTTTAAGTATGGGTCTTTAGCATTAATACATTCAAGACTTTCATATCTTGTATTTACCTTTTGCAAAACTTGAACTGGCTTAGTGAAAGCCAGAGATTTATCACCAAATTATAATTACTGGTCTTGAATGAACTCAGTATGAACTGCACAATTTCTTTATTTTTGCTCCATCCTCCAAATTATTTAGGATCAAAATTTGGTATTTGCACTGTCTCCTTCCTCTGGGTGCAGGGATAGCACTTGCTTCAGGTGCCAGAGCAGACATCAAGAGTGTATCAACTTCCACAGTAAGTGGCCTACATACAGCATATAAGAATGTAAGTCCCAGGAAGTTTTCTTTCTAATTTTCCAATGAATTTTGATAGGTCTGCTCCCAAAATTTGATTTCACGTATTTTCCCTCTGTACATTCAGGCTGCTGAATACAACTCACACTTAATGAAATCATGATGTTTTAAGGAGCATCCTGTTAAATTCAACATATATAAAAGTTTCCACATATAAATGCTACACAAATCTCTTCTATTATTAGTAACTGATATGATATGCAAGCAACCAATTATAGACCCAAAAGGTCACACACCGAAATCACAGAATGGTTTGGGTTGGAAGAGATGTTAAAGACCATCTAATTCCAACTCCCCTGCCATGGGCAGGGACACCTCCCACCAGACCAGGTTGCCCAAAGCCCCATCCAGCCTGGCCTTGTGCACTTCCAGGGATGGGGCATCCACAGCTTGTCTGGGCAACCTGTGCCAGTGCCTCACTTCCCTCAAAGGAAAGAATTTCTTCCTAATATCTAAACTATATCTACCTTTTTTTTCCCTTTAATTAAAAACCATTTTCTCAGTAATGTTTAGATGCTATTTTATCATTAATATAAGTTGGACCACCACAAATCTTCTGAGGAAGCTGCTATGTACTTAAACAACCTTTTGGGTCCAGTTATGATGTATAACTCCAGATGTAAATACTGCCCAATGACACAGTGCTGAAAGCCAAAATCAAAGTGATGCAAGCACTACACATTCCAGTTTGAACCCATCACCGGGATCCACACAAGGGTACTGAGGCAACTGTTGGAAGTGCTCACCAAGCTGCTTTCCATCAGTTATCCCAGTTGACTGGACAGTAACAAATGTGACACCCATCTACAAGAAGGGGGACTCATGGAAATACAGGTCTGTCAGTCTGACCTCAGTGCCAGGCAAGTTTATGGAGCAGATCGTCTTGAGTGCCACTGTGCGGCACATATAGGACAAACAGGTGATCAGGCCCAGTCTGCACTGGGTTTATGAAATGCAGGTCCTGCTTGACTGACCTGATCCCGTTCTACGAAAAGGGTGACCCTCTTAGTGGATGAGGGAAATGCTGTGGACGTTGTCTATCTAGACATTAGTAAAACTTTTGACAGTGTTTCCCACAGCATTCTCCTGGAAACTGGCTGCTCCAGGCTTGGACAGGTGTATGCTTCACTCGGTAAAAAACTGACTGGGTGGCTGAGCCCAAAGAGCTGCAGTGAACGGAATTAAATCCAGTTGGAGGTCAGTCACAAGTAGTGTCCCCCTGTGCTCAGTACTGGGGTCGGTGCTCTTTAATATTTTTCTCAGTGATCTGGACAAGGGGAGCAAGTACACCCTCAATAAGTTTGCAGATGACACCAACTTAGGCACGAGTGTTGATCTACTCGAGGGTAGGAAGTCTCTACAGAGGGATCTGGATGAGCTAGACTGATGGGCCAAGGCCAACTGTACGAGGCTCAACAAGGCTCAGTGCTGGGTCCTGCACTTGGGGCGCAACGACCCCATGCAATGCTACAGCCTAGGAGAAGAGTGGCTGGAAAGCTACCCGGTGGAAACAGATCTGAGAGTATTGGTCAATAGTTGGCTAAATATGAGCCAGCAGTGTGCTCAGGAGGCCAAGAAGGCCAAGAGCATCCTGGCTTGAATCAGAAATAGTGTGGCCAGCAGGTCTAGGGAAGTGATTGTCCCCCTGTACACTGCTCTGGTGAGGCCGCACCTCGAGTGCCATGTTCAATTTTGGGCCCCTCAGTACAAGAAGGACATCAAGGCCCTGGAGCGTGTCCAGAGAAGGGCTACGAAGCTGCTGAAGCATCTAGAGAACAAGTCTTATGAGGGGCGGCTGAGGGAGCTGCGATTGTCTAACCTGGAGAAGAGGAGGCTCAGGGGAGACCTTATTGCTCTCTACAACTCCCTGAAAGAAAGGTGTGGGGAGCTGGGGGTCGGCCTCTTCTCCCAAGCATCAAGTGGTAAGATGAGGGGTAATGGACCTCAAGTTGCACCAGGGGAGGTTTGGGTTGAATATTAGGAAAAACGTCTTCACTGAAAGGGTTATGAGGCATTAGGACAGGCTGCCCAGGGAAGTGCTTGAGTCACCATTCCTGGATGTATTCAGAAGCCATATAGATGTGGTGCTTAGGGACATGGTTTAGTGGTAAACTTGGCAATGCCAGCGTAACAGTTGGACTTGATCTTAGAGATCTTTTCCAACCTAAATGATTCTGTGATTCTAGTGCACTGAGTGGCAAAACTATAGCACATTAACAAAGAGAGCATACAATTCACAGCGTATTGTTGTTAAATATGAGGTTCAATAAAAGCAGATCTTGCTAAACTTGAATTGTAACATTTAGGGATTAATTATGTTACTGAGACATATTTTCTACTGGTTTGATACTACCAGAAACCAATTACACAGTATAACAAGCACCAAAATAAATAAATAAATAAATGAATAAATAAAATCTTTGGTGATTTCTCTATTGGAAAGCCATTAAAAAGAGTACTTTTGTGTGATTTTGAAATTTTTGTATAACACGTGACTTAAAAAACTGCAGGTAATTAGGTACATCTACTCCAAATAGGGAACTTCTTGGGTCATAATCACATTCTTTATGATCCCTATGCAAATGGAAATATATTTTAAAAGTACCCTGAGGTATGCTTTCATTAAAGAAAAATAAGTTTGGTCTGCAGGATATTGGAGATTGCTGCAGAAAAACCTGGACAGGATTTTAAAACTTCAAATTTTTAACTTGATCAACAGGAATAGCATAGATGAGATGAAGGGCACTAACACTGCCCCCCCCCCCTTTTTTTTTTTTGTAAAATACAAATAAAGTATTTTGAAAGAAAAAAAAGATTCTTTCACCAAGAAAAAGAATTGCAAAAATAGGGAGAAAATTATATGAAATTAGATATTAGGTGAAAATGCCCAGATGATCACTAGCTACAATAACAGAAGCCAACTTCTTATTCTTAATTTAATAGTCCCCTCATTAATCTAACCTTAACATTAAGTATATGAGCAAGATACATCAAGCATCAACCCAGATGACATTGCAGGACACCTTACACAACACTGTTTAGCAATGCCAATCTCCAGGACCAGGTTTGAGAAAAAAAACACCTTAGAAGCCAAATTATACATCATGGAAGTGAGATTAAAAAAATAAAATAAAATAAAAAAATACTATCTCTTGCAGGTGATCAATACATTCAAAAATTTTTCTGGGACAACTGGGTCCAGGTTTCACACAGAAGAAGTTCTCAGTGCAAGCCTTTGAAAACCAATGTAAAATAAACTGAATAAAGGGAGGGCCATATACAGAATTAGCAACAATCTCAGGCAAGTGTACTTCAGTTACTCAGTTGCTAATTATAGCCCCCCTCCCTGTTTCCTCAGTGTTGATCTGGTGAGATCAGCAGGTACAAATCAGCATCACCACCCCCATGTGTCTCAATTCCATGTCCCTCCCCATAGATTAAATCACAGGTGACTGATGATTCAGAAAAGATTTAGAGAAAAAATCTCAGTATTAAATGGTGTGTGTTGTTGAGAGGACTAACCATACCTGGTCCCACCTGGGACCTGTTACAAGAAAGGAATCTACCCATCGCACAGCACATCACCAACAGCATGAATTTTGACTGTGTGTCCCCAGGCTTTCTTACTGATATTCACTTTCATTAGGAATTGAGCAGGCACCCTGAATAACTGGCACAGAAACACAGCAGAATATTTGCTCAGTAAAATAAATTGAAACTAAAATTCTGTGTCCTGCTCTTCACAGCAGATCTCCAGTGAAGACTTTCCTCCTGTTCAAAATCCTTGGCCAGTCTGGCCACGGCATCTGTGTGCATATTCCCTCTTCCACTACTGGGACTCGTGATGATTGCCCCTTTTCACCCACAGTGACACAAACCTGAAAAGGTCTTGACCAACTGCTTGCTGAAGCCATATTCATCTCTGTATTGAGTGACAGACGAGGAGCAAAAGGACTGGTACCACATCTCACCAGATGGACTGGCTCTACAACAACTCAGTGCTCAGAAAACGCACTTGTTGGAAATATTCCTGGCCAGAGAGGATGCATGTTTGCACTAGGGGAGCACACGGCTGGCCAGCACTGCTTGGCCCTGCTTAACACTGGGACAATCCCACGTTGCTGTCAAGAGGCAATCTCAATGAAGTGCTGCTGAAAGGCACTATGGAAATGACAAAATCATTCCTAACACATTGAGAAAAACGCAAGTTTCCATATCAGTTTTGAAAACTGTTCAACACACTAACAATTGAGCCCTTTTCAGCAGAGATAAAGTCTCAAACGGAAACTATTTACAAAGATCAAAACTATGTGGAGGTCCATAGTAGGATGTTGTGGGACAAACAATCTGCAGAACTCAAAAATTTTGAGAATGAAAAAAAAAAATCACAGGCCTTTTAACAGTCTATAAAATCCGTAAGTCCACGGCATGTTCAAATTTGTACAAAATGTTATAATTTTCTATTGTATTTGAAGTATTTTCCTACAAAGTAGGGTACTTTTTATTAATCACATTTCTCCCCACAAGCTGGGACTAAAATACTAGTCTGTAACAACAGCTAGGAAAGAAGTGCTAAATAATTGTTATTATTTGTACAGAGTAATGGCAAAATAAGAGAGGGTTGTGTAATTTGTTCTGCATGTTTTATGACTGCCTCCACCACAACAAGGCTTCTATAGCACACTGCAATAATGCTTGATTTTTTTTATGGACCTGCTGTAGGTTGAATTGTTTTATTGCATTCCATGTCCCTTAAAACATTTACAATTCCATCCTCTCTCCACTGTGCAGATTAGTCACCAGTAAAGCACATGTAGAGCTATAAATCTTGAACCACTCTAACCCTGTTTCCTTTAAGATCAAGAACAGGAAGATTGTTCCAACAACCTGATAAACTTGTAACAAGAAGTTCAGAGTACAACTGTGAAGCCAAAAGAAAGCAGGGATGCACGGAGTGAATGAGGGAACAAACTACCCCAATTTAAAGGGGCATAATAAAATCATGATCTAGTTCACCAAAAACTGTTGCTTAAACTTTATTTCACTACCACCCCAACTAAAATCTCGTGCTAAATTTTACATATATTCTTTTCTATTTTCCCACAACGTATCATCTCCCCTGTTGGTGTAGCATAAAGAAGACACTGCCATACATTCTAAAAATGACTCAAAATCAATCAGAAGCACAAAGAAAACAACTCTAGGCAATAAAGAATAATAATTATCTATTAACTAAATCTTTACTAAGAATCATTGGTTAATCCTTTTTTCACTTATCCTTTCAGGGACTCTCATTTTTCAGCTTATTCACAACAAATCGTATCTTCCACTGAGCATCCATACAGTGCCCAGTACAAGGTGTATCAATTCATAACAGTGTCATTTTTGAAGTAAAAGTATAAAAAGACAAAACAAAAACATGTTTCCCTTTAAAAGCTTTTTACTTCCCAACAGTTAAGTAATTCAGTATGCAGAATTATATACTAAAATGTATATAAAGAGAGAGGGAACAGAAAAAACATGAGATGGATGTCACCACTAGATGATTTATGTTTAGCATTATTCATTCTCTGATAACAGCAATCGAATCAATCCTCTGACTTCTAAGGGAATACTATGGGTATCCCTGTGGATCCCTGGAGATCAAAGCACACCTCCCATCACTTCTGGACACAGCAGGAAAGCTGGCTAAGGTCAGCACCATGGGGCAAACATTCATTACTTGATCTCTGTACGGTAGCATGCAAGGGGAAAGTATCGATGACTCTTAGCACGCAGAGGGGAATGCTTTCCTCTAATGCATTAATGTACTGTTCACATGGAGAAATCTCAGCCTTGTAACTAAACCCCATTTTCTGCACAGGCAAATAACCAAGAATTAGTTTTTGAAGAACTGATGAAAGGGAGAGTTAGGCATGTTTTATGTCTCTATTTCTGGGTAGCCATTGGTCAACCTGAACAGAAAATTACCTTTATTTAATATTCACATAATAGTAATTCCCAGGGCCATAATCACATGTAAAATCAAAATCACCAAGTGCTTTACAAACAAAAACGTAGGCAAGGTCTTTGAGACTTTAATCTCACGCACCCCATCAGCTGAAGAAAAACTGAGGCCAAATTAATGGTTGTTTGCTGTTTGGGAGAGGGGTGACGGACACAGACTAAATTGATTGCATCAGTCAATAAATAAGTTTCAAAGAACTCTTTTAGCAAAGGCCAGGCCTAGCCAGCAGGTATTACATTAACTGTCATTATCAATTGGGACTCTCTGGGAACAGACTATTTACAAAGCAAGAGTTCTGGGAATTCACTTCTGTGTTAAAAGAACCTCTGTATTGCTCCAGTGCAACATTAGCGAAGCTAAGTGCTGCTTCATTAGGTGCAGCACTGCACATTTCTTAATGGAGAGCAACTCTAATATTTCCAGGGAGTTCATTGTCATCATCTAGCGTGGGATATACGCATTCATGCTAACAATTTCAGAAATGAGATAAAATACTATTTGTTCATTTTTCTTCCTTCTTGCTTAATAAAGGCAGTGTATCATAAATGAAGCATTAGCATAAACTAGACAAACATCCTTCACAGTTATTAAACTTTGCCAGCCTTTAGCATGTTTAAAGCTGGCAACTCTAAATGGAGCAAAGGAAGGAGGGTAAAAACTGCAAAATATTCTGGCTTCTGAGACCTATCTCACATCCTCAGCCCTATTCAGAAAGGCATTGACCACTCCACAGTTTATGATGGAAATAATCAAACATGGGAAAGAGAAGAGGACCGGTATTTCTGATGAGTCATTTTTCTCTTTAATATACAATTTCTTTATCTGTAAATCATTTTGCTCATGGGCTGGAAAGATGTAGAGAAAGATACTGTTTCTACTCTCTTCGTTTAAATAGTTGAGGCATTCATATACCAAATACAGTGAATGGGACTGCTTTAAGAAGTTACTTCATTTGTCAAGCATACCACAGGCATTCAAAATTCACTGGGTTGGCTTAAAACTGTGCTTAAAAAAATCAGGTTTTTTTTTGTTTTTTCTTTTTTTCCTCCCCGGGGCTTCAAACTTTAGGATTTGCAAAATTCTGTCGGCAACAAGGAAGGCTATAAATGTACATCATAAGCAAGATAAAGGCTTGCTGCAACTCTGAATACAAAATGCTTTCAGGCATTTTATAGTGACCTGTATGATCAAATGTCTAGAAAGGTGCTGAACAGATATGGAAGAATACAGGGGGTAAAACACAGTGAATTTTACCAGATGCATTCATCTCCTCTCAGCTCCCTGAACCCTCTAAAGACAGAACTATCAAGAAATAAACAGGACCAATCAGGAAAGGGAGGCTATACTCACACGAGGCATTTTTTAACATTACTGAGTTTCACAACATGCAAGTGGACAGTGTCCATTTTAAAAAGCAACCCCATTTTTACAGTCAATTAACTGTAGCAGAAGCTTATACTCATCATCCCTCAAAAAGACACCAGGCTTCCCTCTATTATCTTGAACGTAAAGGCTAACCTCACTTTTGTGTACACTCTCCCCTCCTGCCCAGTTTGCAAATGTATAATTAAATATAAATAGCATTAACTTTCTCTCTGTGATTCATTTAGGAGGTTAAAAAGTTCAATTGAATATACAGTACTCATCCAAGTAGCCCATGGTGAGGATTAATTGTATCTGAGCTGTTATGGTGAAAATGGAACGCAAATTGATTCGTGTTGTACAAACAAAGCATTACTCCTCAAGACAGAGTAGCTCCACCTTCAAAGTCCCTGTAAATCAGCCTTTATAATCTGACACTGCCTTCTGTCCTTCCCGTCCCCACAAAGCCAAGAAAATAACAATTAAAAAAGATGAAATAATCCAGCACCTGGATTGGGAATCCAGCCAAGACAAAGAACCAGGCTGTTCAGTAGAAGCTCACCTTTCAGCACATGTGCAGTCAAGGTCAACTTTAAAGGAAGAAAGAAGCTGTGATATCCAGGGGAAGGAGACAGGCTGGAGGGCAGGGGGGCAAGCTGTGCCAAGGAGAATGGGTGAAGGTCAGAAGATCACCACTGGCAAGTATTCTCCAACACAGCCCCTCCCAGCCACCACCCCCTACCACTTGCCCTACAGGCAGAATCTCCTTGCTAAACCCCGCTCCCATTTCCTACCTGCCAGTCTTCCTCTTTGGGTATATATCCCATTCATTCATCCTTGCTGGTGATCCAAATATCCCCATCTTCAGCGATAAAAACTCAGTGCAAACATGCAAAACGTCCACAATCCATCCCATCAAGAGCTCTTATAGCAAAAGTGAACGATCACCCTCAGCACAGTTTGGAAACCGTACTCACATTGGGTTTTCCAGGAAAGAGCTCTCTGACAGAAAAGGGAATAAACAAGAAAATGTGTACAGGGATCATCCGGAAGTTTAAAGGCAAAACTGTGCTGAGTGAGAGCAATGGCCCTATGTACCCAAAAGTCAACAACTAGATTCCAAGTATTTTGGAATATGAACTCAATATTTCTTTGGATAACAAAGTTTACAAACCTGAAGTCATGCCAGAGACAAAGAGAACATTTTCATTTTGCAATAAACCTCAGGGAGAGCAAAAGCTCTTAGAAAGGCTCAACATGTAGCTGAAGAAAACTGCCTGCCAGTTTAGTAGTTAACATTTGCAAAGTTTTATAAGTAGCAGTTAAGGCCAAAGGGGAAACTATACTGTCAGAAGCTTAGTTTGGCCACCACAGTTATCACCTTAATCCATGAAAAAAGCAGTGTTGGGATCTTTACTGACCACAAAGCAAACAGGACTTTGAACGTTTGATCTGACACAGGACAGTGCCAGAGGCAGAACTCCAATTTCATGCTAATGCAGGAGGAGGAAGCTGCCCAGATCCTCAGCAAAATCTGTTCTGACCACCCCTAACATGGAAATAAAGATGGATTTTGTCTACTTCAGTAAAGCATTTTTCAGGCTGAAGCTTCTTCTAAAACACCTTTGGTTTGGGGCATGTTAAGGAAAAAAAAAAAAGAGTAAGATAAATCACAGGGGTTTAAGTGATTATATCTGGGGAATTCCATGATGCAAGGCAGTTTTTGTTTTATTATAAAATTAAACGTTAGACTGTAGTATGCTACCACCAACAAATGTTTCTTTTTTTTTTTTTTTTTAATAAAAGTGCCCTATAATGGAAGAGGAATTTGGAGTAAACCACAAACTGAATGTGAGTCAACAACGTGATGTCATTGTCTCAAAGGGAAGAGCAATTCTGTAACGCATTAACGGGACAGGAGATTAATTGTTCTCCTCCCGGGTGCTACTGAACACCACGTCACGTTTGGGCAGCTTCTCCATGCAGAGGTCGCTGACAAACCAAAGAGCGTGCAGAAGACAGCAATACAGATATGAAAGACTGACCAATGGAGAAAACCTAAAGCATGGTATCTGGCTTACGAAAGAAGCGAGACACACAGGGGAGCAGAGGAAGAAAGAGAAACACAAAGTGTCCGCTCGCTTAATCATTAGCGGCACCATTACTAATATCCTAAACCTCATCTGACATTATTATCTTATCATTATTATCTTGCATAATCAGTCTCCGGCATCAGTAAATACTCATTTAGTAAAATTTTATCTGCTTAAAGGCATCTTAATACCTTCATAAACTTCATAAAAACACTAGCTTCTCTATAAAAGAGAACTGGCAGGAGACAGCATAACAGCAAAAAACAGTTCAACAACAGATCATTCTGGCACAGTGAAAAAAGTTCACTTGGCTCTGTTTGTAGTGGAATATGTTTTTAAAGGAGGACTGAAATTTTTATTTTTAGTCAATCCATAACACTTTATGCAAAACAAAATAAAATCCATTTTCATTTGCTTGAATGCACTTGAAAATACTTAAACTTACAACTTGAACTTATTTGAAATTACTTATGTTTAACTATTTTTTTTTTCATTTGACTCCATTAAAATCAAGCTTCAGACTGAGGAATTAATCATTTTATTTAAAATATTTGAGTTAAATAGTCCCAGCTACTTGTAGGAGATGAAACTGTTAGCCTAATTCAACTCAAAATTATAAACTGGCTTGGTTTCTTAGAAACTTTTTTTTTCAGAATTACTACTTTATCTCATACAGTCAACAGCAAGCTTATAATGAAAAGCTTATATAATTTGCTGCACAGAAAATACTAATTGCTTTCACTCTAAATTCAGTATTCAAAGATTCCTTTACTGTTCCATTTCTTTACTGATCTCATCAGGCTACATTCAAAACTGACTTAAAAAATGAGATTTTAGGAAAAAAATATTTTCCTTCAGCTATTTTAGCAAGACATAAACAGTCAATTAATATCAGGGAGCATCAGATTTCAACAGGCATACATAGAGTGTGCCAACAAAAAAAAATGAGTTAAAAGCACAAGTAATAAGCATGTGATTACATTTGTTTTGTTCTGCATTGTAAATTATCCTGCTGTTCCTGAGTGCGGTCAAGAATGCAACCTGCCAGTTCTCTAGAGCAGGTATCTTCATGTTTCTCTGTCATAGTTTAGTGAACTGCTAGCCATGGTTATGACACTGTATGAGTGATAAATTATTGTCACTTGAGGCAAGAGTTTTTGCTCCTGTTTATCACAGCAGGCAGTGCACACTAGGGAAATTCTGTGTGTACCGTTGAGGATCAAGTACTAAACTCAGCTGAATTAAGGTCTTAGGTTTTATCACAGTCAATAAAGTCTTCGGAGAAGGCTAATAATTGAGGTATTTAATGCAGATACTTAACATTTGATCATATAGGTACCCTTCAGCAACTGAAGTCTTGGCCTAATGACACTCGGTATTTCGAGAAAGCTTATGATACTGGTAGATACCTACCCACACACCTGTCCAATACGCACTTACTCGCCTCACAGAAGAAATTAAGCTGCAAAAAGGTTAACTGTACTAACCAACCTCCAAGCGTTTGCACTATTCCTTTGTGTGACTAACACCCTCAGAGGCACAGAGCATGTGGAAGATGCTTACTGTATCCTTTCTCTTCTGCTGTGAGCTAAGTTGTCCCTCGCAAGTTACCATCACAGGAGGTACCCGACCCGTTTATAATTAACAAAACAAACAAACTGGTATCAACTCACACTCTTAGGTGAAGTTCTGTTTTTTTGTAATGGTTCATAGGAATGGAAGCCACCTGAATGCTAAAATTATGTTGTGTGTGACATTATGTTAAATTATGTTAAGATGTGTGACAATATTCTGGATTAAACAGAAAATCTTGATTTTTTAATTAGAAACATACACTGAAATACAAAAATAACAAAGTTATGATATCACCTAGACACACCAGGCATTATTGGGTCACATTCCCATTTGTTGCTGCATCTGCCCATCCCTTCTTAACTAAAATTTGTTTTTGATGGCAATGCCCTGCTAGTAGAGCTCTAAAATCCCCTGTCTGTGGATACATGACCCTTTGTGTCACCCGATGGCTGCAAGCAGGATCTTGGGCCACCGTGCAGTTTCCTGCAGTAGCTGCTAGGAGAATAGAGCCCAACATCCCCCTTTGAGCAGCACATGGGACCTAACCACTACAAGGCTGCCTCTGACCCTGGCTCTGCAGCAAGATTACTGGCACCTGGTATGTGGGGCTGTCAAAAAGCATCCCCATGCCTAACAAAAAACAACATGGCTGTGGTCTGCTGCCAGAACGAGCTGACACCCCTCCTGGTGACAAGGCAGCCCACCACCACAGATGCCCAACCCTTCCTGCTATCAGAGAGTCGAGGGAGAAGTTGCATCAGCTCATTGACCTGGACGAAAAAGGTCGTGGTTGTTGTTCTCCTCCTACATGGTTATATGAGTTTGTTGATTCAAAATGCAAATTGATTCACCTGACATTTGCACAATGGTTTGTGCTGACATTGGCAAAGCGTGGGAACCAGGATCCTATGTGGGAGAGGGCGCAGCCCCCTCTCCCAGGGGGAGAAGAGTCTCAGCTTGGCTTGACCCAGGTGGTAAATGCTCCCAAGCAGCAGAGCAGCTCAGGCACTCTGGGCAGCAGCATACATTGCTGCCTACATAACAGAGTAATGTCACCCCTTGAACAAATTAATCCCACACAGAATACGTGTGTTTAATTTTCGTCCTCTGTCTTTGGGTGTATTCCATTTCTGAAACTATCCTAAGCAGACTACGCGTTGGAACAAACTCAGCAAAGCTGCATCTCTCTTAACTGTGGCAGCTCTGAAGAGTGAGATTTGGATTCAGAAACTGCAGCTCTTTTGAGAAATAATAGGCTTCTTATACTCCCGCAAATCATCAGGGCAGTCAAGTTGCCAACTGACAGTCAAGAGAATAAAATCTCATGAAGCAAAGGCAACCACAGCTGGGAAATTGTCAGTTTTTCACTGATGGAGTTTCTATTTACCAACGGCTTCAGGAGAGTTACTGTAGCTCGCTGAATGTGTATCAAGAGTCAGAACTGTACATCTGTTTCTGCATACATGTACACTTAGGAATTTGTGTGTACATAATGTGGAATGTGAAGGTCACATTTTCCTGTACTATATAAAACAAAAATTCACAAGCTTCAGTATATAAAATACCCACAGGGAAAAATCACACACTTAAATGCTCTGAATATCCAAATATGCTTGATAACCAATTTCCAATAATGAAATTTATCAATCTCAATCCTTCAGAGGAAAGTGATTACTGATAATAAGAGACAAAGCACTAAGAAGTTAATATATCCACACATTTATTTCTCCCTATAGTTCTCAGCCTCACAGAACTCAGAGTATTTTTTTTTTTTTTGCCTACAGTTATGGAAGCATTTCAGCTGTGTGTTTAAAAAAAGTCAAATATGTTTTCCTGTCTACAAAACACCCAAGAACATGCCAGAAAGTAATTAAGAATGACAGACATATAATGACATGTGAGCTGAAAGTATTCAGCTTTTAGTCCGGAAAATAAAACACTTAACAACGGATATGGAATGCTTTTGCTCTAGCTCCTTTATGCATAGCTGACATGACTAATTTAAAAAATAAGAGAACCTGTGCCAATCTACTTTTCAGGAAGAATTCAAGTGATGGAGAAATTCAAACAGGAGAAGAAAGAAGATCATAACAACCTTATCAGGAGCTCATATTAATTTTGCAGAGGAATAACCAGCATCTCTAAGAGCCTGTAGGTAATTCTCCACAAAAAGACTGGTTTGCCCTTGGAGCGTACCAGATTCCCGTCTTTCCCAAAAGGATAATTTCAGCCTTTCTGAGACCGGTGAAGAAGTGATTGTTTCATGCAGATAGTTCATCATCTGTCAGAGAGTGCAGTGAGAAATTATCTACCTCAGCAGGTATCTACTGGCATCGTTTGGTTATTTTTTTTTCTGAATTTATAAAAATCACTGTTTGATAAAAACTTGACATCATAATCTGAATTTTCAGAGAGTAAGGCAGGATTTTGAGCAAATGCCTAAGAGTTCTAGTACAGCATGGAACAAGCAGATTTGTTAGTGAGCAAAAGGACAAGCTTATTGTCACCTTTGACTAGAAACTCTCCCTTAAATCCTACCAGAAGCAGGGTTCCTCAAGCTCGGCTTGCTGATGAACAGTGCAGGAAAGTTTTATGATGGAAAAAAGAATTCTTTCTATCATGCAACTTGGCAGCAATGGCTTATCCAATACATATCTGTCCCAAATAATACTGGCAGTGTATTCCAATTACTTAGCAAAGTAGCTGTGAAGGATATTATTGTCCTGTGCCTCACAAGGCAGGCTTGCTGCCAACTGGGTCATACAATAATCAACAAACCAGACTTCAGACAGGATGCTAGATCCCTCCTAGCTGCACCTACCATTGAAACAATTAAATACATTTACACCGTATAGCGCTGGATTGTCACTTCTTTATTAACAAACTGCTTAAGGGGGTCTGATCAGCAGCAAGATAACTTTAATGGCCTGACTTCATACTCTGCCACCCATCTTTAACTCATGTAAATCTTTCAGCTCACCCAACTGCCAGATAATGGCTTGAACAAAAGGAATAGCCTGCTTTTAAATTCCCTGGAATCTTGGGTTGGGTACATTATCCTTAAAACACAAGAAGAACCTGGCTTATTACTAATCCAACCCTGCATAGAGAGCACAATACATACAAAACAACGCTGAAACACTCAAGTATTCCCCTCTTCCAAAGAAACAAAGAACAAAATCAAAATCCAACAGAATTCCTGTAGCGGTGCTGCCACGGTTTGGAAACCAGTGCCACGAGCGCAGCACTCTAAGCGTTCTCTGAACGTTCATGTCTGGCTGAGGTCTTTCTGAGCTTGCTGCAGAGCCTGCTATGCAGGCACGGCCAGGAATATGGCTATGTTCCTAGCCACAAGAAGCAGATTGCTTCCAGGAGCTACTGCTTGGGAAATACAGACCGAATCTTTCACTCCAGTCCTACAGCCTATTCTGCAACTCCTTTCTCAAAGCCACATTAAATCTCCCAACTAAAGATGCTGTAGGAATTCCCACAGCTATCAGGACAGATGAGAAACACTTTACTCGTAAGCATCTTTACTACCTGCTTGCTTGTCATTCAAACTGTCGGGTAGCCTGCAAACTATTAATAAACTCCTAGTTTATACATAAACAACTGTATTGGTATCGACTTTGAGTAATTTTAGAAAACAAATTCCCCCAGTGGTGGCTGCTGTTCCCTCTCAATCAGCTTCAGCACCTGGCAACAAGCAATTTCACTGAGTAATCTTGGCAAAACTTATTTTGAATTTCCTTCACAACTTCTCAATGCCAGACTGTACTAAGAACTGAAGATGAAAGAACATTGTTGTGGGTCTTCCTGGTCCCAAGATAATTATTTCCAATGGTTCACATGGCATTTCTTTACTTTTTCAATATTTTCTTAAATTTAGTGCAATTAAGTGACTTTTCTACCTAGTAAATTGCTGGTAGCAAGGGTTAGAAAAGCAGACAACCTTTGATGTCAACAGATAGACCTATGAGACAAACAATGGCACGAAATACTAATGCCATATAAAACATAACCTAAGTTTGTAATGCTATCTGCAGAGAGTTCCCTACCAGTAAGGTCCTGCTTTGCTCTTCAGAAAGGAATTAGCAGGACAGTTTTGAAACCATCATCCCTCACCCACCAGAAGCACACAGTCTTAAGAAAACGTGGAGAGAACCTGAGTATTCTGTTTGTTTTTACTGTTGGGAATGACAAAACAACATAGTAAGTGACACTAGTCCTTTTCTGTACTAGCTGAAGCACTCTGTGAAGAAAAAAAACAAAGGAATGAATACTTAAGAGCAGTAGGGGTCAAAAGTCAAGGCCCAAGGCCAAAGCTGCCAAAAAGCAGCTATTTATAATGTAGAACCTCCAAAAACATTTGTGCTGTTCACTCAGCAGTACACACACTCCGTCTGTGAGCTACAGTACAAGAACTTTCTACTGTACACATCTCCTTCCCCTAATCTACCCCACAAAGCTTATACAAATTAAAGAATCAATGCTAACCTGGAAGCACAGTTACAATTCAATGTACTTTTGGTTCTTCTTTTTATTGTTGCTTTTCAGATGTCTGAATTTCTCTTTTTAAGTTATTAACTACTTGTGTTGTTATAGCGCCTACAAGTGATTGCCAGCCAGCTGTGCTACAGACTGCACAAACCAAACAAAATGCAGATTAACACCCATCTTTCCTCAGAAGATGCCTTACTTCCATCCAGTAACTGCTGTAATGAATCCTGGTTGCTTGCTCAGGCTTCCTGCTATTCTCCATTAGCTGGTTTCCAAATCCACCAGTGCCACACCTCCACCACCTTCTGCAGCTCTGCTCTCTTAAGGTTCCCTAATGTGTGGCCTTTATCATGCGCTGCTGCTTCTCTGCGGGCATCACAGGAAAGCATGTGCTGAATTCATATACAATTCCACAAACTCCAAGGCACACTTCAATTTCTGCTCAGCAAGCCAGCGAGCGAGCAGCAGGGAAGGAACACAAGGCAGCTATGCTTGCAGACTGCTGAATGGGCAATTGAAGCCACGGCTGCCTTTTCCTTCGGCTGTGCACAGCTCAGCACTTTCCCAGAACTGGCTTCTCTATGCATTGTCTGGACGTGCTCCACAAGCCACAGTTTGCGAACAACTGCACTGCTTCTGTCTGGGAATTTTAATAACACTTTTTAAAAGCACCTATTTGTATTGTTACAGAAGTAATCAAAGCATGGAACATTCAGAAAATACCGATCAACTATAGTGTAAAGTAACATCACAAACACAGCATTCTGACACTGCCCTCCAGAGCCACCCTTCCAAAACACAATGATGTGGCAAGAGCTAGAGATCGTTCACTCATCCTCTAAAAGAGCCTGCTGTCAGTCCTTCCACATTTTTTCTAAGCCATGCATTGACTTCATGTTCAGTAAGCAATGGATCACCATTCTGATATTTGCCCGTGTCAATTATTCAATATGACTGCTTAAAAACATTCAGACGATGATAAGAAAACCAGCTATGGAAGCCTCTGCAAGTAATCTGCCTTCTTACTCACAGTCAATATTGACAGTGACACAGCAAAGTTTGAATGCAATACTTCCTCCCCTCTCTGTCTGGCCAACTCATATAGTTTTTCCACAGAATATTCAGTAGGTCTAATGACTTTCATCATGGTAGACTACACTAGGGTGAAACTGGCACAGGTTTCCCAGAGAAGCTGTGGATGCCCCGTCCCTGGAAGTGCACAAGGCAAGGCTGGATGGGGCTTTGGGCAACCTGGTCTGGTGGGAGGTGTCCCTGCCTATGGCAGGGGGATTGCAACTAGGTGGTCTTTAAGGTCTCTTCCAACCTAAGGCATTCCATGATTGTATGAAACTGGCTGCAGCCACCCATTGGCTTGAAGGCTGCACCCAGAGAGTGGAGGTCAATGGCTCTACGTCCAGGTGGAGACTAGTGACGAGTGGTGTCCCTCAGGGATCTGTCCTGGGACTGGTGCTGTTTAATATCTTTATCAGTGACACAGACAGTGGGATCGAGTGCATCCTCAGCAAGTTTGAAGATGACACCAAGATGAGTGGTGGTTGATACACAAGAATGAAGGGATGCCATCCACAGGGACCTGGACAAACTTGAGAAGTGGGCCCATGTGAACCTGATGAGGTTCAACAAGTCGAAGTGCAAGGTGCTGCACCTGGGTCGGGGCAATCCCAGACATGAGCACAGACTGGCAGAAGAACCCATTGAGAGCAGCCCTGCAGAGAAGGACCTGGGGGCTCTGGTGGACAAAAAGCTCGACATGAGCCAGCAGTGTGTGCCTGCAGCCCAGAAGGCCAACTGCGTCCTGGGCTGCACCAACAGAGGGGTGGGCAGCAGGTGGAGGGAGGGGATGGTGCCCCTCTGCTCTGCCCTTGTGAGGCCCCACCTGCAGTGCTGCGTCCAGGGCTGGGGCCCCCAGCACAAGAAGGATGTGGGGCTGTTAGAGTGGGTCCAGGGGAGGGCCACGAGGATGATCAGAGGTCTGGAGAACCTCTCCTATGAGGACAGGCTGAGAGAGCTGGGGGTGTTCAGCCCGGAGAAGAGAAGGCTCTGGGGAGTCCTCACTGCAGCTTTCCAGTACCTAAAGGGGGATTACAGGAAAGCTAGAGAGGGACTTTTTGTCAGGCAGTGTAGTGAGAGGATAAAGGATAATGGCTTTAAACTGAAAGAAGGGAGATTTAGATTAGATATTAGGAAGAAATTCTTCACTCAGAGGGTGTTGAGGCCCTGGCACAGGCTGCCCAGAGAAGCTGTGGATGCCCCATCCCTGGAGGTGCTCAAGGCCAGGCTGGATGGGGCTTTGGGCAACCTGGTCTGGTGGGAGGTGTCCCTGCCCATGGCAGGGGGGTTGGAATTAGATGGTCTTTAACATCCCTTCCAACCCAAACCTTTCTATGATTCTATACAGGCTTTCCAACCTATGGTGCCTATGAAAATTGTCAATATAAAGCATGTTTAAATACGCTGTGATATATTTATAAAAGAGTTCATGCCCCTACTAGAAAGTGATTAACAGTTAAAAATTAAATAAAACTTTACTTGACGTAGCATATTCAGCTCTCAGTCTCAGGTTTTGGTCTGTGGCTCCAGAGGCCCAGGAGCCTGGCCACTCCTAAACGGAGCAAGCAAAAAGCAACAGGAACAGGCAGCTGGTCGACCAAGAAGGTGCAGCCAAGGTTGCATGAGTGGGAATGCACGTACATCTCAGACTAATTTTCAAGGCACTTGGTCCCTTCATGTGTTTGAGACCTGATTGCTGGGAGGGATGAGGATTTTTTTTGCCAGTAAGAGTACAGTTCTGCTTCATACGGACAGGATTACCACATCATAGCCTCTTGTCAGATCTGGCGCCTGGGCAAGAACCTTTTAAATTCAGTTTTAAAAAATCCGTAAAGTAATAACTAACTGGTAAGAGAATCCTGCGCCAGCCTTAAGAACAAACGGTGGCAGTCAGTCATATTTATTGTCATTTTCAGTTTCTTCATGCTTCAGTATCAGGAAATGAAATGAAAGCTGCAATATGAACAAACTGTGTGTACCAACTGCTCACATATAAAATGAGTTGGTGAAAGACATCAGTTGTTTGATGCAAAAATACCATTGTTCCATTCCCTGTGTCTGGTTACAAGATGCTGCATTGACAGACTGCTGCACAACACTGCAACCAATATGCTTTCCATTTGGAAAGCACAGCAGTGCAAGCCTCTGGCAAAACAAACATTTCTAGTCTTACCACAGATCTACCAGGAAAATGGCATAGTCTTTCCAGTAAGAAAAAATAAGAATCAGTATGAAAATATACTTTTGGGTGTAACTCAAGTTACATTCAAGTTTTCGATTTATCTTGAGGTGTTTTTTTGTTTTTGTCCTTTTTTTTTTTTTTTTAATGTTTCAAGCCATCTCAAACACCCTTAAACAAATCATTACAGTTAGTCTTAAACATGCCTTTCTAATTATTGGTCCTATACTGTCTAGCCTTCATCTTAAGGTACTACAACAGGAGTTCAAAGTATATAACTTCAGTACTTCCAGTACCATCCAACAATACCCCAGGCTTTCACGTCCTGTTTTTCCTACTTACTCATATTCCCCTTTATTTCAGAAATTATCCACAATCTATATTCAGCACCTGGCTTTTGATCCTTCATACCATATAACTGACTTTCCTTCTCTGCATGATTTAGCAAACTGAAACACCGTTAGGACATGCTCATCCATTGTGGAAAACTTCTTCCCTCTTCAGCTCTGAGATCTCCTACTGTTAACTGGGCATACAGCTACCTTAGGCCTGAAATAACATTCAAGCAATAGAACAAAATTCTTCGAAAACTGAATTACATCTGAAATTCATACCTTAGCACACAAAATAGTACAACCGCTTCTGTATGAAGGTTTTCGTTCTGTTGTTCAACATTAAAGTAAGCAATTAATGCACAGCATGAAAGTCACGAGGAGAGACTTTCTTCCTAAATCATGCTTTATTTCTTTCTGATAGATGTACTTTTTATTTTTACTGGATCCATAAAGAACTCCCTTGGGTTCTTACAGAGAAAGTCCTCAATGTACAGTAGTAGAAGAGAGGAAAAGGGTCCTGCAATGATTTTCACAATCTTTTTTGTTACTCTAATAAAACATTAGCTTCTTTATAATTGGAAAAAAAATAGAACAGGCTAAAACAAATGCACAGGCACAACAGTAAACAGCATTGCTTTTTCCATCCTGGCATTATATGCATTCACCTATGTCACAAGCTGCATCAAAGACACAAGTGTACAATGTATGGCTTATTTCCCTTGCATGTCCACACATGTCAGATGTGATCTACAGATACACACAAAAAGCCTGAAAAAAAATCAATGGTGTATAAAGATTCCTCACACAAATGCTGCAGTCCCTGTTGCTCCGATGCAAGTTAGGCAGGTT
The DNA here is from genome assembly GCF_964034855.1 of Anser brachyrhynchus. Lineage (NCBI taxonomy): Eukaryota > Metazoa > Chordata > Aves > Anseriformes > Anatidae > Anser > Anser brachyrhynchus. The sequence continues at coordinate 10,948,640 of NC_137697.1, read as the reverse complement.
GCTCACACCACTTGGACTCAAACGGGTAAATGCCACCTTCCTTAATGCCACCAGCTGCTGCGCCTGTGGTCAGCCAAAGCCTTAAGAGCAATCGGGCAGTATCCTCTGTAGTTAACACACTTGTGCACGCCTCATGGTGGAGAAATTACATGTCACTGAAAAAAGGGCACCTGAATCCTGCACAATCAAAGAAACCCATTCTCTTAAAGCTACCTATTATGTCAAGTAAGCTAGCTATTCAAGCAAAATACTTAACTAAAAACCAGCAGCAAGGAGGTGTAGGCTGCTTCTAGGGAAGCAAGTGCTTTTTCTGAAATGGCTTCTGAACTGATAATGGCCACCCGCGCTGAACGCACCTTGGTGCTGGAAGATACCGGAGCTCATCACATGCGCCCACAAAAATAGCCCTCCTCTCCGGGAGGCTGTGGGGACATTTCTCTCTGTCCCAGGCTACGGTTCCCGTCCGCAGTACAAGCTGTCCTGCACCCGCAGAGCTGGCCTGCTTACAGAGAGCCGGCAGTGACCGTATCACGTAACAGGCGCCTGCTGAGCAGTGCCACCACCACCCAGCGCGATTGAGCCCTGAGACTCACGGCCGCTCTCCAGAGGCTGGACACAAGCGCAGGACGCCGCCTCTCACAATCCTTCTCTGTCATCCTGCTGCAGTAGCATTGCAGCCGCGGGCATGAAGAGTTCGCCTACGCGTCCTGGACCGGCAGATTAGCACCGTCTGGAACAAGCGCAAGAAAAGCCTGAGAAGTTTTGGCTGCCTGCGGTTTGGTTACAGGTGTTGATCAGCCAAGAACTTCTGCACAGGAATTTGGGAATAAAAGGCAGGATTTCCCAAAGCACGCTGCAAATCGTTCCTGATAGTGGCTCCACTCACTGAGGCGAGCATGGAGCTACAATGTGCCCTACGAACACTGAAAATCAGCCGGGAAGGCTGAAACCCCACCGAAAGCACCGCTGACAAGGCTTGATCTGTGTGTGCTTGGGAGGTACAGATGGGTGTGCAGAGCCTCGGAGCCCTGACCATGATGCGCTCTGTGCTGTTTACTTAACATTTGACTTAGCCCTTAGAGCTGCTCTGTGCTCGAGTTCACACTGTCGCAGTCAGTTCAAAAGCCGTAGTTTTCTTGATTTTTTTTTTTGTAAGTTCAAGTTCCATAGCATTCCCCAGACGTACCTTTTGCTCTTACAGAGATATTGATATCTTCTTTCTATGACTACTCTCAGTAATCACATGCAAAGATACGCCAGCTCATCACTTCTAATTGCTCTCCTCCTCTCAATTGTTATGCCAGACCTTCCATACTACAGGCAGAACAGATGAAGCTTGGCCCCACATAACATCACACTCAGGCACCTTCAACTTGTCCAAAGCGAGGGACAAGAATCATCATAATAACCACGAAGGAATCTCACATTCTTACACTCCTTCATTCCCTTTTTGCAGTGTTACGTGAAGTGACAAGCAATCTCTTGAACAGTCAAAACACCAAACAGTTTGAGCTCTTCTGGATGAACACAGTATACTAGACATCACTCAAAATAATTACAAGTGACAAAGTAGGTTCATAGCACTGTTCGTGAGCAAACACAATTTAATATGCATTCAGTAGCAAATTTAAACAATATTTGCAGTTATGCAGTAAAGGAAAGCCCACTGCACCAATTCCTTCTCAAGGTAACACTGACAAACTCCTATATGTGAATGAAAAAGGCAGGCAAACAAGAAAACAACCATGAAATATAGCAGAAATCTGGCTGCTACCTGAACATTTGAGAGCAGCTAGGAATTCCAATTAGGCACACAGTTTGTGAAGTGAAGCAAAAATTGAGAAGCACACTTATATAAGTGAGACAGCTAAAACAAAACGCGTTGGTTCTTTCCCTGTCTTTCTCGCAGCCTACAAACTCTACAGTCAGACCATCTCCATTCACTCCCCACACTCCAACAGACAAAAAAGGAGTTGTTCAGATGTATCGGTAAGGTTGTAGAGATGAGCTATGCACAGAATAAAGCACAAAACTGTTGCACCCTGTACAGCCACCTAGGCATCTGTTCACAGAAGTGACCAATGCACATACAGTTTCTATTTGCAGGTTACCAACAATGCATCCTGAAGATGTACGGACATATGGTGCCAGCCCACATTGATTTAAACAAGAACACTATTTCACAGATGCAGTGGATTTTCAAGACTGGAAACAGCTGTTCAATGTTTCTACCTTGGAAAAAACAGGTAGAAGTACTTCTGTCCTCCCCAAATTGTAGGCTCGTCACCCCTGAACGGCTGCTGCCACCATAAAAGCTGCGATACTGAGCGCGTGCATCCGGCTGCACAGGGCTGCAAAGCGACAATAAGCTGGGTACAAGCAAATTGACCCTTAGTGCTGTGCTTGAACAACTCCTCACAACAGGTCAGAATGTTTTTTCTCCTACTGAAGGGCCCTGTTTTACCAATCTTATTTTCTCCTGAAGGAGCAAAACTTCAAGCTCAATTTAAGCACTTGAATGATGCAACACGATGGCGAGCAGACCGAGCTGTTATTAATAACCCAGCTCTTTCCAACTAACCCACAGAGTTATGTGTTAGCTGCTGACAAACCTGTATTGCACAAAATTACCCTGTGGAGCATCTGAAATATTACTTTATGCTTGGACTGACTACTTATAAACTGAGTTTGAGGACTGCAATGGACTTTTAGTATTTAAACAGCTTTTCGAGTTCTAAATGTCAATTATCTCCCTGTTATTATCCAATGTTTAAATGGTATCCAAAAGGAATTGATTATTCATATTTATATATCATCTTTGTTCTGGGATTACAAGCATAAGCTTATTAAGTGATCACAGACAGAAATCTTTCTCCTTAATGAGTGTAAAGCTGGTGAAGCATCTTCACTTCATACACTCTAAGTTTGACTTCCCACACTGTGTACTCTACACAGTGATCAGTGCTTGATCCACAGGCTTAACTGGTCCAGCACTATCATACCCTAACACTGTGCATCTCTCTGAACAACTACAGAGGAGGTGAGACAGGAAAGCATAACTCCCTCCCCACCAGAGGAATGAGCACTGCGCTTATTCTCTCACTGCACAGAAGTTGAGATTTTCTCCTAAATTTATCAGAGCTCCACCTCTTTCCATCTGCACTCCCCACACAGCATTTGTTGTCTCCACCACATCTCCACAGCTCTCCATACAGCCCCGTTCCCTCTCCTTCGCCCTTATCACCACGTTCACACACTGCGGTTCCCTTCCTCAAAACACCACCACTGCTTCTGCCCCGCAGCAGGACAGACACTGTGCTGTGGAGCACGCTGCTGTAAGCAACATTACCTTGTTCAGGTAAAACACTAAGTCCACTCCTACTGCAAAACACCATGCTACTGCAAAGTGTTTCTGAAGTCTGTGTTAGCTTATTAACAAAAACCCAAAGTTTCTGGTGATGACTTCCTTTTCAAACGAATACCTGCTTTCTAAATAGATATTCAATAAAATATCGTGCTTAGATGTATTTTGATTTCATACTCTGCAGCATATATGATATGGAAAACATCTGCCTCTGTCTGGAAACAGCCTTTATAATTTACTAGTAAAATGTGTGTCTCCTACACTGAGAACTAGCTCTGGTAAGACGACGCTTGCTACACCTCTCATGAATTAAAATGATGTGTAAAACAAGCAACCACCTCACATCAAGAACTTAACTTGGGATTTGTATACAGTAAAGAAAGATTTCCCTTGCGATTACAATTGGAGCACAAAGTGTTCCTTCAAGCCCTGACATAAATCTGTTCCTGCCAAGCTGGTATCTCGTTGCGTCAGCCTTTTGCCTTCACCACTATTGTGGTGCTTGCTCTCTGCCTGCTTTCCTCCTTTTTTCTCTGCCCTCTTCCTGCAATTACCAACCCAACTCCGCTGAGCCAAAGATTCATCCTTCCATCAGATCAATAGGTGATGAAAAAATCAGCAACATCCTTTTAGTTAAAAGGAACCTGACCCTTTAACAAAACTGTTGTTCAGGGACTCCTGTGTGGACTTGTTACCGCGCTGCTGTTATCCTTGCCTTGCCTTTCCCCAACAACTTTATCCCCTCTTTTTGTTACTAATATTTTAATTTATTTGCAAAGCTTTGGATTTGTTTTGACACCTATCTTAAGATGGAAATTGCTTCACCTGGCTTGAGTGCAGGTGCTACCATGTTTGATAAACTATTTTTTTAATTATTTTAGTTTATATAGCTTTTATTTTATTATCTTGCTTAGTGACAAGTATTCCCAGCCTCTATTTTGTTCGTGAAAGTCTAGTATTTCAAATAAGATACAAAATATTACATTTATTCAGCCCGATGCTCCCGTTAGTAGTGCAAAGTAAATACTCACTTTGATTAAAAAAAAAAAAAAAAAAAAACAACAACACACAACAATTTCTGAAGCAAAAGGCAACTTCTTTTTAAAGAAGTAAGGCCTATCTTTAATGTATATACAAGAACAGAAACACATGTACAGTCAAGGGAAATAAAGCCCTGTAAGTGATACGGGCTAAAGGGACCGATCCAGATCATGGAACACAGAGATATCAACCCAGAAATAAGTGAATTTCCAGCAAAGATTTATTTTACCCTTCTCTGCTGGGATCAGGCGCGGGAGGCAACCCGCAGTGCCACACACCCGTTCGGCCAGCAAGGACGGGCAGAGCCGAGCTCCCTGCGCCCAGCCAGGGCACCCAGTGCTCCGCAGACACCCGGGCACTCGCTGGGTGCTGTGCTGCCGTCCTGCAGGGCGCTACAGGCAGCAGCACCCCTGCAAAGGTGGCCGCAGGGCCCCGGGTTTATGCGACTGCACGGTGCTGCTCTGTGCAGCGTGAGCATACCGGCACTGGGAGACAGCGAGACGGCTCGCAGGAACGGAAACAAAGCTGGACCATACGGCGAGAATTTGGCTCCAGAATATCCAACCGTGAGGTATCTGGGACTTCTGTGTACGTTAGAGCAAGTTTCAGCAGTTGTCTTCGTGAATTTAATAAAAGTACCACTACCACTTACTGGCAATTTTCAAAACGACTCCTCGGAGAAGCCATGCAAACCACCTCGTTTGTAAATCCCTTATAATTATTAAAACACGCTAACGTCCTGAATTAACACAGCGAGCAGCAACTCCAGTGCTGCCAGACTGAGATGCGGTGGAGATGAAGGACACTGCATTCCTACTTAAACATTTCAAGCTGCCCGAGAAACTTTTCAGCAATACTCATTTTTATTGCTCGGAACCACAAGACATCTCACTTGCAGCCCTCTGTAATCTCGGCATTGCAAACAGCAGCTCTCAAATACATAAGGAATAAAACTTACCAGACCTCTTTACACTGATCCCTGCCCGACTGCACTTCCAGCACTGGCGCGAGCAGCCCAGCCTGTGCCACCACCGGGAGCCCTCTGCATTTAAGCACCTATCTATCCGGGGAGCGATTTCAGTTTTTCCTACCCAAACGCTCGCTTAAAGGTTCACAGGATTTATAGCACGGGATGCGATTCGGGCGGCAGTTTTTTGAGCTGCTTCACCTTTGCTCCTGCTGTACCCGACAACATCGGCTACTCTCCCACAACACCTTCTGCGCCGCGTGTTTACGCCTGTTTTTATCAACACCCCCCCCCCCCCAGGTTTTCTCCCCGAGGACCACTCACACCGAGATGCATAACCGAGCGGAAAAAGTTGGGCTTTGGTCGCTGCCGGTCTTTTTTGGGGGGAGGAAAAAAGGCGCTGCCCGCCGCTCCGTCCCCGCGGCGGGGGAGCCCCCCGGGGCAGCCCCCTGCCCGCTCGCCGCCCGGCCGCTACTCACCGGCCGCTCACAAACTTCCCCCGACTCGCCCCTCCGCCGCCGCCGCCGCCGCCCGCCCCGCCTCGGGCGCCATCGGCCCCACCGGGGCACGGCGGCGCCGGCGGGCACGGCGCTGCCTCGGCCGGGCCGGTGCCGACTCGCGGGGAGGGAGCGGAGCCGCTCGCAGCCGCGCCGAGCGCCGCCGCCCTCGTCCTTCCCCCCCCCCCCTCCCCGGAGGGCGGGCGGGCAAAGCGGAGCCGCCCCTCACCGCCGCCGGGCCGGGACTCACTTTGCTGCCCCCCCTCCGCCTGCCCTCAGCGGCTTCTTCCTCTTCCTCCTCCTCCTCCTCCTCCTCCTCGTCTTCCCCCTGCCATGGCCGCGGCAGCCCGCCGGCCGTCAGCCGCGGGGGGGACGAGGCGAGGGAGCGGGGCCGGCGGCGGCCGAGGGGGGCATGGCCATGGGGAGGGGCCGGCGGCGGGGCCCCGGCAGCGGCGATGGCCGCCGGGGCGGTGAGGGGAGGCGAGGCGAGGCGAGGCGAGGAGCGGGGCCGTGCGGCTCCGTCTAGGGGAGGAGGCGGCACACTGCAGCGCGTCCTGACGGAGGGCACGGCGGGAGGGTGGAAGGGGAGCCCGGACCGCTGGCACCACCGCCACCAGCACTGCTGCCGCCGGTGCCACCACAGCCACCGCAGCCACCTCAGGGTGCCCCGCGACCTGAACCCGGCCGCCTCCCGGGTTTGGGCTGGGGAAGGCGGCAAACCCCTCAGGCACCCCTCAGTGCTCCCTGAGGGGTGCCTCAGTGCCTTCCTCCACCCATCGTGGCACAGGACGGGAGCTGTAGGGACATCGTAGCTCGCCCTTGTTCCCTGCTGTGGTGCGATGGCCACGAACGCTTGCGTCTCCACATGGAAGTTGTTGGGTTACGGGGGCCAGGTGTGGTGCTGTTCCTGGCAGCCCACGCTGCCCAAATCAGCACTGCCCTTGTTCTTGCACTGGTGCTCATGTGTCTGATACTGCTTGGCTTTGGGGAGCTGGTGTGTCTCAAAATCTGACCTGCAAATAAGAAGTGTGCCCAGGTGGCCAAAAAGGCCAACAGCATCCTGGCTTGGATCAGGAATAGTCCAGCCAGCAGGACCAGGGAGGTGATCGTCCCCCTGTACTCTGCTCTGGTGAGGCCGCACCTCGAGTGCTGTGTTCAGTTTTGAGTCCCTCAGTACCAGAAGGACATCGAGGCCCTGGACCATGTCCAGAGCAGGGCTACGAAGCTGGTGAAAGGCCTGGAACACAAGTCCTGTGAGGAGCGGCTGAGGGAACTGGGGTTGTTTAGGCTGGAGAAGAGGAGGCTCAGGGGAGACCTTGTTGCTCTCTACAACTCCCTGAAAGGAAGCTGTGGGGAGCTGGGGGTCGGCCTCTTCTCGCAGATAACTAGTGATAGGACTAGAGGGAATGGCCTCAAGTTGCACCAGAGGAGGTTCAGGTTGGAAATTAGGAGACATTTCTTCTCAGAAAGAGCAGTCAGGCATTGGAACGGGTTGCACAGGGAAGTGGTGGGGTCTCTGCGGGTGCTTAAGGAAAGGCTGGACATGGTACCTAGGGACATGGTTTAGTGGGTGACCTTGGTGGTAGGGGGATGGTTGGACCAGGTGATCTTGGAGGTCTTTTCCAACCTTTATGATTCTATGATAAGTGATCAGTCCTCAGGCAAGCTCTCCCTTCAGGCTGTCTCTCTGTTCACTCATGTAAGTACCAGACCAAATGAGAGGGCAAAAATACACAACTGGGGCAGAATGGGCAGTGAGGTGTGACCTCATTGATTTTGGGTTGGCTTAAGGGAATTGAAATCTAACATGTCAATAACTAACTGCCAGAAGTCTCACAGAGGCTTTAAACTAAGTGCTTTCAGGGCATGAAGACACATCTTCCTTATTCCTACATCAGAACCATCTCCTGCCTTTCCCTCAGTTCAAAACTCGTGGAAACAGAACTCTGTATTTTCTCAGGAGTCTCAAGTGATAGAATAGCTTGTCCATTAACACACATGCAATGGACACAGTTTCAGTTTTTACCACTGGTTAGGGGATTCACATCAGCATCTCCCAGGAGATGCCTGTGCTGCCAAGCCCGTGGTCGTTCCAGAGGTCTTTCATTCTTATTTCCTGCTGCTGAAGCTATGGGAGAGCATAATTAGTAACTCATGGGGTTAGAAACTGCAATCACAAACCTGATCCTGACCCTGTAGTTTTGTGGTTTGGAGCACTCCGTTAGAAAAGGCAGAGTTGTATTCCAGCTCTAGAGATGTTTATGGTGTTTAGCACAACATTCCTGTACCATAATGAGAACATATCTCAGATTATTGCAAACTGTGTCAGCCCAGTAGCAGTGATAGTTGGATATCTAAAACAGCAGACAGAGGAACCAGGGAAAATACTTTACTGCTCTCTCCTTGTATGTACAAATAAGCATAGATAATTATAAATCAGTAGACTTGTATATTACTGATTTATGCCTTCCTGCAGTTACTTTGTACTAGGTAATGTTTTTTAATGCTTCATATGGCAAGTGGTTTAGTTTCACAGGGATTTACGTCAAGCACAGTTCACTGCCAGCCAGACCAGATATAGGCAAAAGCAGCCTAAGTAATTTTCAGTCGGCAGGCTTATTGGGATGTGGGTAGGGCTGGGAGGTCAGGAGACACATAAGAGTGTAGGTAAGTGCTGTTTTGGGGTCCTGGCTTGTGATAGCAAAGGGGCTTTGCAGGGTTGGAGGTCATCAGTACACAGGTAGGAGATGTTTGAACGTTTGTGAAATAAATTAGCTAAAGATGGAAGACAAGAGAATTTGACTTTTTTTTTTTTTAATAATTAAGACTTTGCCCATAAATTAAGCTTCAAGTCTCCACCCTGTCTACAGCTAGTCCTGAAGCTGCAAAACACAATGGTGTGCGTGTTACACGTCTGTAGGATAAACATCTTGAATTTTCTTTATTGCTTCAGTAAAACAAAGTAGTATAATACATGGTCAGTGATCGTATTGAAAAAAGTCCGATTTTATTTTAATTATTTTTAATAACTGTTATACTCAGTTTCAGTGAAGGATTTAGGGGGTTCTGTGATTCACTTATTCTGTTCTGCTAGCTTGTGGTTGTATTTTAATCATTACCAGAAATTAGTTTCAGAATGTGTACCTTACAGAGCACAAATCTTAAGTTTAGCCCTGCAACAATGTAGGAATAGATAATGTTCTTTACATATCCATTAGGAAACATATGCCTCTTTAACTACATATAATTTCACATATGCCCATGTATGTCACTGTTCCCCCCCCCCCCCCTTCATTTGTGTTGTATTATCACTCATCCAGATCCTCTCCAAACCCCTTAGCAAGCCTGGAAAATTAAGTCTGACTAGCATACACTTGATAAAAGATACCTGAACGTTGACCATTTATTCTGACATTTTGTTTTTCTGCAAAATATCCAACAGTACCAACATCAGCTAACGTAAGTATTCTCTTCTCTATACACTCAGTGTCCACTTCAATCCTTTCCAAAGAGTAGTGTTGAATGTCATCTCCATTCTGAACATGACGGTATGGAACCAGGCACAGCAGAAAAAAAATGATGACTGAATCTGGTTGTGCTTTCTATTTATGTTACTGTATAATGCAACGTTTATCAACAGGATGTCAAATGGGATTCTAACAACTCAGCTCATAGTTCTTCATCTGGAAGAGGTTCCTTCACTTTAAAGTGACTACAGCTAGTGCTCCTTAGATGAGGATTGGCAGTACTTCTGCAAGACTAGCTGTGAACGCTTATTGTAAGTGCTGGCTTAAGTCTATGCTTGTACAGTGTAAGAGTAGCTATGTCATTAAAGTCTGTCACAGGTGGAGTTACACTGGTCAAACTCTGGCTGCTTGGTTTAGCAGGCGATAACGTCCTATAGATAGAAGAAGCTTCATTAGTGCATACATACATTTCTAGAACAATGTAAAGGGCTCCACATGTAGGGTCCATGCTAGAAAAAGGGGTTTCTTTAGCTGGTGCAGTTTATGCTGGAAGGAAATAGTGACTTTTTTGCTGCTGGGCATTTTGCCAATAGGCTATTGCAAAACGCACTCTTAATTGATATTTCTCTGCTTGCTGAGAGGCTCTGAGGGCTAGTGTGAATAGTTCAAAATTCCATTCTGCATGCAGTTTAAGTGACTATGAATGTGTTTCTCTTGTGTGAGGAACTACTTATATTAATGAGAAAAACAGTTTTTATTTTTCAAAACTGCATGAAAAACTGCAGGAGACTGAAATTAAATACAGACATTGTTCATATTCCACATTCTTAGCCGCAGCTTAAGTCTGTGTTTTTATCTATTTTCTTTGCTCTGACAGCAAAGATCTTGGAGGATCTCAAGAGGTCCCTTGTCACACCTCCACACACGGCAGGGCCCGTGAAGAGGTCAGACCTGGTTGCTCTGGGCTTTACCCATTTGGGTTTCCAAGGATGGAGCGTGCTCAACATCTTGGGGCAACCTGTTCCACTGCTGCTCTGTCCTCACCTTTTCCTTTTCCCTCCAGTCTGAACTTTCCCCTATCAACTTATGCCCACCATCTCTTGTTCTGCTGCCTTGCACAGCTGTGAAGAGCGTGGCTCCATCTTCTCAGTGACCTGCTCACTGAGGTAGAGGTAAGCTGCTCTGAGGTGCCCCCAAAACCATTCCTTCTTCAGGTTGAAGCAGCCCCATCCATCAAGCTGCCCTTGCAAGGCGGTTGCTCCAGCCCCTGTGCATCCTGGTGGCCCTCTGCTAGGCTCACTTTATTTTGGCAATGTCTCTCTTGGGTGGACAGGTGGCAAAGCCGTATGCAGTTCTTGTGATGTCCTCTCATGGGCGCCAAATGAAGGGCGATAAACATTTCTTACAATCTTCCGGCTGTGCTCACCTTCTCAGAGCTTATAGTGCTGTTGGTCTTAACTGCTGCCACAGCAGCTGCCAGGACACTTGGATGGACCATCAAGTCCACCAGGTCCCTTTCAGCAGGACTGCTCCCGACGCAGTCAGTCCTCAGCTTGTATCACCGTGTGGGCTTCTTTCTTCCCAGGGCAGCATTTTCGCATCTGTCCAGGCAGACTTTCATACAGTTCCCTTCAGGCCATTCCTCCAGCCTGTCTAGGTCCTGCAGCTGGAAGACAGCCCTGCACTTGAGTGCACTGACTGGTCTCTCCAGTTTGGTGTGATCTGCAGGCTTGATGAGAGTGCACATTACCTCCTGCAGGTCATTGGTATAGATATTAAACAGGAAAGGTACCATAGATCCTGTGAGACTCCGCTGTTACTGGCCTCCAGTCATAAGGACTATGGATATGTATTTTTTCAGTAATGTAACATCTTTCTCCACTTAATGTCCACTGATCTTATTTGGATGGTAAGGGAAAAATGGGGCACATAAGAGGAACAGGTTAGTATTGTAGAGTGAGACAGAGACTGGTTCAAATAAATGTTTGTTTACCCAACCACCCATTATATACTGACTTCAGAAAAAAGAAAAAAAAAAGTCTACTGGTGCTGTGTGAAACTTAACTGATAATCTCAATATGGAGTAGATCAATCTCCTATGCACACATTGTGTGTTCCATGGAGCTTTCTGTTTATAGGATAGGTGCAAGTCAAATTTCTGTTCGGTAGGTAGGTTAGGGCCTCCTCTCTTCTCACTTCACTGTCTTCATGTTCTCTATTAATCCAAGATATAAGAATAACTGAAATAAGAGAAGCATACTTTTAATCTAAACCTACATCATAAATGGAATTGCAGAAAAAGTTTTGTTACGGCACACTACCACTTACCGCAAAAAGGAAACCACACTAATAAGAGGCATATCCCAGCCATGATCAGACTTGTACCCAGAGCGGTACCAAAAGCACAGTGCTAGCTGTATGCAAAAGTAAAAACAATGTTTAATAGCAGCTCTGCTCTCAGCCTCTGGATATGTGGAAAATTTTAGGTTGTGGGTTGTCTGGGTTACTTCCGTTAAAGCTACAGAGCAAAGCTCCCCCGAGTACTTTGTATTAAAGCAGAATAATTACATAGCCAACAAATATCTGTGGAAACGGAATTTTCTTTTCTTTTCTTTTCTCTTTTCTTTTCTAAACAAAACAACAAACAACAACAACAACAACAAACAACTAACCTCCAAGGAATCAATATGAACATGCATGCAGGAGAGAAAGGCACAGGCGAAGTGAGAAAGGAAAATGAAAGAACACCCTGCTGCAGCATGCAGTCTCTTGCTCTCTCTTTCTGCTGTTTCTGAGGCATCTATCATGCCATTATCTACAGCTAATATAAACTGGAGACCTAGCAGACTCTGTAATGAATATATTGACTTTCTGGTACTCTGTGACAAGAAAAGTGACGATGTAAGTATTTTGCTTGTTTTGTTTGTGAAGAAGGGAGATGGAGGAGAGTAGAAGTGAAGGTTTTGATTCACCCAATATATTCAGAGCCCTTTTTGGAAGGCAAGGAATTTCACACCCGGTGTCCTAGCCCACTTTCAGCACTAAGCAGTCTATCCTGCACCCTATCTGTACATTAGCCAGAAGAATTGCTGCAAATGAACAATGACAAACATTAGTTATTTTTAAGAGAAATAATGTCTAAATCACAAACGTGCAGACAGCTATGCTCCGGAATACAGTGGGTGTGCAGAGATACCTTTATGTTCAGGGACGGCTATCTCAGCTTCGGTGAACAAAATGCATTTTAGTGCTAACTACACATCCCAGTTCAATGTGTAGGGGCTCTAGGCATCTCACTCTGGGACCCGTTTACCTTGATCGCCCAAGACAGGTGTTCACCGAAGTGCTAAAGGGGATCTGATCTGTTGCGTTTGAGGTACTATCTCATCTTCTACCACCCTCTGTGTATCTGAGATACCCTATGGTACCTAACAACCCAAAATGTCTATTGCAGTTGCCTGAATTCCATCCTTAGACTTCTCAGTGCTTGCTGGATGTTGTGAACCAGGCACATATGCAAAACTGGAACCCAGAGCCTGAGACCACTTCCTACATCTATGAGTCTACACCGGCTTCCATTTCTTTCTGCTAATAGCACAAGTTTAGGCATCCAATGAAGCTTCTGCCTAAAATACTAGTCTCTGAAGTGTCTCAAAAGTTTAAACACATTAAACAAGATTGTCTTGGATTGTTTTCCTCTACTTAGCTTACTAAATTCTGGCATGTTAAAGCCCTGTCTGGTTTGCTTTTCAAAGAATTTTGCATTTTATTGCTCAGAACATGCACTCATTGTCTGCCCACATTTTATGAGCATTTTCCTATAACTCTTGTTACATATTCCACCCCTTCCACAAGTTCTTTTGTCAGATTTAGGTGGAAAGGAGAGAATTTCAAGCAGAGACTGTATCTGATTGATCAGGATACTCAAATTCACTTTAAGCTAAGCAGTAGCGTTACCATGCAAAAAGCAACAGACAAGAATTTGACCAAGGTCACAGTGTATAAAGCAGGAAATTTAAATTTCGTGGGGTAGTTGAAGAACGAGAATGAAACCACAGAAAACATTGTTTGTTGTTTTCATAAGGCTGTTAGTTCCTGGAACAGTAGCACCCTTCAATTTAAAATGCAACTTAAAGTCCATAATTGACAGCTCTTAAGTGTATGTGATGGCAAGGAATTCAAGTCGGTCTGATAGAGTATGTATTGTTGTCTTTTGTGCAGAACTGATAGGCTTACTATTAAGGATGACATGAACCTTCTTCTGAACAGCATGTGTTTTCTGTTCATTTGTTTTTCTTTTTCACATCAAGTGACCATTCTGAGAAAAATCTAACATCCGTAGAGGAAAATCTTGTTGATATTATTCTGTTAAAGTATCATTTAAATGCTCTACAAATAATTGTCTTTGAAAACAGAATCTTGTTTATATACACAAAGTTCATAGTAATAAGTGAGATAGCACTTTGACTCTTCCAAAAGGCAACATTCATTGATGTGCTTCCCACCCCTATCCTGTAGTATGAACTTCACCATCTAATCAGGTGTAAAACCCGGACCTGCTGGTCTTCAGTTCCTGGGATCATCCCCAAAATCCTTTTTTTGCAGATGGGATTACACTTATTTCTTCAGAAATCTTAATTGCACCATAACTACCTTGCAATCAAAATGCAGATCTCTGGACTGCGTCTCTTTTGCTTGAAAAATCTCTGTCCTACTTCTTCAAGGTCCTCCCATGGACTTCCATTCAACTTGTAAAAAATGGTTTGGCTGTTCATCCACAGGATCTGGTGTCCTTTAGCCCTCAACCACTGCCTGGGTGAAATTGTTGCACAAGATTATTTTAAACTTGTTTCATCTTGCATGCTTGCACTTTGATGATTCTCAGCACAAATAACTGTACTGAAGGGCAGCGAGGGCAAGAATCAGCTGATAAAGGAATGACCTCAGGAGTCATCCAGTTCAGAATGTCCAGCCTTTCTGATTAATGGATCTGCATAACAATGTTTTGATTTGGAGAGAAGCCATGGGATGCATACCGTGTGCCTTGGAGAGGCCAAGGACCAGGAGTCATATGAGCAACAATATTCTTATGGGACTACAGAGTTCCATCATGGGATGGGGCCAAGCTGAATATAAAGCAGGGTTCCAGGAAAATAGGTGATTTCAGTCTAAATAAGATCTGATGACTACTATTCTTCATAGATGGAGACTCAGATCCAGCCGTAGCTCCCATACCAGAGCAGACTATCTGCTCATCATGTTCTTGGAATGCTTCACATTTCGTCACTTTGACACGGTAACATTTGGATTGTTGTTGAGCCAAGTGCAGTTGAAACCTACAGGTGACCTACTCCTGATGTGCATACCAGAGCAAGATTAATTGTCCCTACCTAATTCTTCATACTTACTTGACTAATTTTTCTAACAGGTCTCAGTGGTAAAGACCTCCCTACCTACCAAAGCCACCTATATCAGACCTCCACAAATTTACAATTAGAATGTTTTCCCACATGCCTAACCCTTTTTCTCACTACAATTTAAATTCCTGAATTCTTCTATCCACAGTAGAAAGTGTGGTCATTATTTCCGAGCTCTTCTTCTTTTACCCCCCCCCCCTTTTTTTTTTAAGGCACATATTTTTGTCCTTTTCCAGGCTTAGACATCCATCTTTCATGAATTCTCAAGTTATAGATAATCTAATTACTTCACCTAATTCTTAAAATATACCAGGTCGTGGTCTATCTGGTCAGGCTGACTTGAGAACATTTTGTCACTCTCTCTCATTCTCTTTTTACCCTGTTTTAGATTGAATTCTTAACCCTTTGTCATGAATGTTAATTATGCTAGTCATGTGCATGCAGCTCACATGCAAAAGAGGTTTTAAATACTCTAAACATTTTTGGATCATCAATTTACATGTCATCGCCTTACACCCTTTCCTCTGAGAGACAGGAAAAACAAGTAGTGTTTTCCTTGCTGTTCCTTATTATTAACGCACCTTAACTTTTGAGGACTTTTGTAATTGTACATGGGTTTTGTGCCTGTTTTTCTGATTGTTTTTTGTACACGTGCTGTTATTTTATATGCTTTAGAATTTGATCTGATTTCCACTTACACGTGCAACTTTGTGAGCTTGAGGTCACTTAAAAGCTTCTGGCTTACCTGAATTCATCTCTCATTACTTTTCCCCTTTGATAGGGATAGCTTGTGCTTCCTGCCACAAGAAATGATTTACATTTTCCTTTCACTTTGTTATTGACTTGAGTGGATAGAAGTTTGCCTGCTTGAAGTCCATGGTTCTCCTGTTTTCCGTATTTTCCTTTCTGAGGACTGTGAACTCTGTAGTTTCATAGACATTGTCTCCAAGTTGCCTTTCATCGTCAGATTCTCAAACAATTACCCTTTACTGGTAAGAACCACATCTAGAAGAGCCTCTTCTCTGTCTGTTTTTTCTACTGCACCAGAAATGGTGACCAGTGCTTTTCCATTTAGAGCTTGCTAATCAATCTGTCCTGACGTTTTCCATTCCTAACAGTCCTTTGGACAGCTAAAGTCTCTGACTCTCTAGCCCCGTGCATTGAATAATTTGTCTTACGGCTCACAAAAAAGGCTTCCACAGCAGACATTTTCAGATGAGGTGTTTGGACTAGCAATGGTAGCAGTCATGTTCTTCTGCTGTTTCACTGTTACACAGATCCTTCCTCTGAGTCTGACTTTTTCTCACCTCTGGAATTCAGGACCAGTGCAGAGCTGTATCCTTTAATAGTAAAGAGCCCTATTATGTGAGCTATCATGCTCATAAGCCTATACTTTGCCAACAATTTTTTTTGTTTTGTTTTTGTGGTTGTGGTTTAGGTTTCCCTGGTCCTTGTATTACTTCCCACATTTCCTTATACTTTTTACTTGGCTTGTCACAATCCTTCTACCTCCATGCATTATTTTTTTTAAAGTATTTTAAAATCTGCTTTATGTACTTGAAATGATCACATACATACAGAGTGACATATATAAAATTAAATCTAGGCATGTTACTTTCTGTTCTTTCCTGAAGGTTTTTTTTTTTTTAAGGATTTGTATATTTTTGATCAAATGAGCAAAAATAATGTGAAAAAAACAAACAGGGTAATCAGCTTTCGTAATCCAACTTCTATGCCAGTTGTATGTTTCTGTTCTCTGTGGTGGTGGTGTAGTCAAATTGTGTTTTGTTTTTTTTTTAATTTCTATTGACTTGAGACCAATACACTTTAGACAGCAGCCCTGAAGTCATTTGCAAATACCATTTAAATGGCTTCAACACAGTGGCAGTGATGTTTACCTAGTGTGAGTTTTATTTATTTCTTTTAAAAGAGAACAGCTCTAACACCTATGTGAAGCACCAGCAGACATGTCCTTTCCAGTTCCCTTTAACAGCACTCGATAACATTCCATCGATCCTGACACTTGTAAACAGATGCTTAGATATCCAGCCAGCCGAAACCTCTGACACAGGCCACATCTAGAAATAGCTTGTACAGAAATAATCCCGTAAGTCAGTTGACACAGCCAAGAGGAGGGCCCTGTAGCGTTGAGAGACTTGTGCTCCTTGCATGTGCACTGCGTAGTAAGAATCCCACCTACTTCCACCCCAGTGATCGTGTTCATGACTTCATGTGTACTATTATACACTCACTACACAACATGTTTGCATGCACTTCCTTTCATAAGGAACTGTCACAGAACTGCCATTTCCCATTTTTATAAAATTGTTTACTTTGATAAAGCAGTTTTCAGCTGTTACCCCCACCACAAGACGACGTGAGGAGGCGGCCAGCAGCTGTGTCTCTGTCCCACACCGAGGGCACAGGGTTAAAGTTCTGTTTGTCTCTGCCTTCCCCCGCATATCAATCTATGCCTGGCTAAAGTGTCTGTACAGATGTGCTGCTGGAATATTTCATTTGGGTTCTTGATGCTTAAATTAAAAACATGAAAGAAGCCACTAATATTCCCAAAGGCAGAGAACTTCACAGGAAGTTTGTAATTCTGGAAGCCTATCACATGAGAAAGCGTAGCTTCTGTAATTTGCAGAACACAGGCAGTTTTGTACACCATACAGAAGAAATGGAAAAATCAGCACCAAGGTTTCATAGCTGCCTGAAGGACTGGAACCTCTAACCTCTCTCCATTTATCTGTTGTGGAGAAAGCATGAGTAGCATACAGCTGAGTAAGATGAGTTGGGGCAGGCATGACAAGAATTACAACAGTAAGATTACTGTCTTTTCATATGTGCATATATATCAGTGGTTCCAATAAAATACTGTTGTAGCCGTAAGTCTACTCACATGTTGGGACTGACTCATTTTTTCCCCCAGATGTGCCAATTTTAGTGAAGTTTATAGAGACAACAAGAACAGATATGGAAGGAAAGTTTTGAATAATTGTCAAAAAAGCAAAACAGACACGTTTCCCAACCCATAGAATGAGATACATAGCCTACACACACCCTGACAGATGGGTTACATGAGATGCAAGCACACCATTGACTCTCAACTGCTTAGTCATGTGGAAAAGAGGGAAGGATGCAGTTAAGGTGCAGGGGTTAGTCCACTGTTTCCAGCCACTGCGTCATCCAAACATCTCAAACGTTTTCAAACTCCATATTAAGCAACACAGGGTTGAGTTTTGGGGCATCAGAACTTGCGTTCTCTAGTAATTACACATGTTCTTCTCATTTCAACCTGAAGACATTCATGGCCTGCAAAAGTCCACTTTTTGTGTATCAAAACTGTCCTTTACCTGAAATTACTCACATTCTCCCTAGTGCTTCCCCCAGGCGTATTAATAGTTACCTTATTGCCTTCTTTTTTTCCTCAGCTTTCACTTTGTTTTTCACCAAACTGCTTTAGTCCCCTCTCAGGGAAGAGGCTGCTGCAATAGCTGTAGCAGGAGATTTCCCCGTTTGGGCTTTGAACTTCATTTTTCTAATAATCTAATTGCTGAGCTGACCAAACACTTTGAAACGTCTGAGAATTCTCTGAATTTCTAAGAATGTCATTCAAAATCTGCCCATGTGAATATCAGTTGTCACCTCAGTTTTGCTGCTGAGGACCCAAGCCTAAAACTTTTTTGTTTTTGGAGGGGGGGTGGGTGGGGCGACACACCCCACATGCTTTGCTCCCATATATTGGATTTGGCTGCTGTGGAATCACAAAACCTGAAATCCCAGCCGCCAGATGTCAGCCCCTGGTGTGGTCAGTCTGCTGAAACTTGTGTGTGTGGGGAAAGCACCCACCCGTTCGGGGAGGCTCCCAGCAACTCAGCTCAGTTCTGCTGAAGCATCACGGAGCCTGCAGGTTTCATATCACATGTTCCAGGGTTCAGTGAATTGTTCCTTTTGTCCTCTTAGTACTTCTAATCTCTGTACAAAATCCCTTATCTGATCCATCCTTCTGTCAATTTTGGTCCTTTAGAGCAGGCCACAGTCACTGCAGTGCTGGATAGAGCTGGCAGTTGGAGGAAGAGAGGCCACACCACACAGCACACTAAACAGGCCTTGGAGGCCCTGACAGAAGAATGGGGATGTATGTACCACAATTCAATGAGCAGCACTGACAAAGCTGTGTGCAGTCATCAGTTCCATACTCCCTTTTCATCTTGTACTCAATCCCATCCTCTCTGCTTTAACAAAAATATTTTTACCACATTGCTAAACAAAACAGGGAGGGGTGATGAGTTCACTTACTGGGCCCTAAAATCACCCACATCATTTAACACACTCCTTGGCATAGTTTTGGCCTGAGTCAATAAGTCCTAAATAACACCAGTGAGAAACACTTGCTAGAAACTGGTCCCAGTAGACAACGTGGAGCTGACTAAGCCACCAGGGCTGGCTCCTTTCTCTTACGCTGTCCTCCAGCACTATCCCAGCAGCTGAATCCCCAGGTATGCAGCATAGTACATGTCAGGGGTATGCAACAAATGCCCTCACTTTCTAACTATGAAAACACTGATCTGGCAGACCGAAACTTGAGCCTTCACACAATTTTAACCACCACACAGAAAGAGTCATTATGCTATACAAATGCTGGATGGGGGCCCAGAGGAAGCCCATGACCAAAAGCTATGTCGTGTGGGCATTGCCCGTCTGCGACCAGTTCTGTTTCACTTAGTTGTACAGATATAGCTACGGTCATCTTCCTTCTTGCGCTGTCTTTAATTAACTTCCATAATTTAAAACTCAGAGTGAAAACATTTTTTTTTAAATTATTATACTGTATGCAAACATCTACCAGTTTCCTGCCTCCGTAACTCAAGCAAAAGCTTGCTTTGAGCCAGTGCACTCAGCTTTTAAATGGTGCTTCGTGTAAGGTTCTGACAGTTCTCCCAGATGGTGTCCTCCAGCCACAACTCTCCTACCCCCACTCCTGACACACATTTTGGAAATCACAGTTCAGAAGTACACAGTTGGAATTAAAAATACTGGTGCAGCTGTCCTCATTGTCTTCAATCACCCCTTTCAGCTGCTGCATCCTATATCAGGCCTAGCTTTCTGGAAGTCTGTTCCATGTAAAAGGAAAACATTAATGTTTATTTATATTAATATTATTTGCAAACCTTTGCCAGCATTCTCAGATCCCAGCTCTCCTTCCCTACTTTCAGCTGCACAGCTCTGCTCCACTTCAGCTTAATATTCTCAGGGATGCTGAGGCTCCTTATGATAGTTTCCAGGCCCCTCTTGTAATCAAACTATAAATTCCAAAGACTTGTTGGAGAAATGTCTCTTATCTGGTTACTGATCTGATTATTTGTCTCTGTACCCGTGACAGCAATACCTTGTACTCCTGTGCTGTTTTGTCAGAAGTCAGTTAAGTTCTTCCCTATTGCATGGGAGGGGGAGGGAGAGGAATTATCTTCCTTTTCCATTTTTCAAGGATTTTTTTTTTAAATTTATTTTTCTTTTCCTCAAGACTCTTAAAGATACAGGTTTGAAAGATTCATTTGAATAAGTATGTTAGAGGAGGAGAGACAGTGAAGGTATTAGTCAGAAACAAAGATTTAAGGCTATTTTGAATTGTCTTGTTCATTTATATCGTTGAAATAAAAGCTGTGAATTCTTAAAGCAAGGAGATAGATAGTGCTCTGAACTGTGCTGTTTAATATATTTACTGCTTATTATCTGACTAGCTTAAATAAGGGACACAGCCCAGGGCCTGACCATTCACATACTAATGAGGTCTTTGCTAACCACAGCAACTGCAGGAAGAAATGCAACACCTGAATTCAAGCAGAAAGGTCACTACACTAAGGTGTAACACCAAGCACTGAGACGCTTACTTAATGAGGTAGATAATTGCAGGGCTCATTGTTTGGCAATGTTTTCCCTTTCTACAGTCTGCTGGGCTCTCTTCTGAGCACCACGTAAAACACAGGACCCAGCGTCTGATAATCAAACCAGGGCTGAGAACTGTAGCAAGCAACAGAATGACATATCAATGTGGCTAGAAGAAAAAGAAATAAAAACTTTGACAATTTCATTCATTTAATAGCTGTCAAGTTTCCTCAGCAAACTTGGTCATGAAATATTCAAACAGAAGAGCTAGGTTTATGAGTATACAACAATATTGTATACAGCTGAGTTTAATCCTCATCATTGGGTGGTAATCATCACACTAATTTTTCCAGCAAAATGAAGACCATGATTGTTATTAGAGAGTAAAAGTTGATGCTACTGGGAATATTTATCATTACAATAAACTAATATATAAATATTGCTGTTAAACAGTGCTTTGATTAATAGCAAGATGAGCTAATGAGTGCTGTTACAGTTTCACTGTTTGTTTCCTCTTGCTGTTTTATTCATAGACCTTGTGTTTTTGCTAAAAAGGGAGTGATAAACAGCTGCAGAGTGTCCTGGGTCACAAACTGAAATGGCCTCTTTCAAGGCATGCGAAGCTGATAAAACTGCAGAACCAAGTCTAAATCAAAATCCAGTGTTGGCAGGCTGAGTCTGAAGTATATTCACATGCTCATTTTTGACCTAATTACATTTGATTAAAACAGATGAGAATGATTTGGTTCTTACTGATAGCAGTAGAGCAGATGTACAGAATCTCTTAGTCCTTTATCCTGCTATAATAACCTCGATCATCTTCATGTTGCTCAGAGAAGAGGGTCAATTTGCCTGTGAATAAGGATGATCACTTTTCCTCCCTATATATTTCCTAGACCCTCAGCAGCATTCAGAAGTGTGCCACTCATCCTTTAAGTGTTGTATCACTGCACTCCAAAGTACAAGCGTGGTCATTATATTTCTTCACACATTTAATATTAAGTTCTCATTTGTCTTCTCTACAGAAGTCTTTGGTTTCTTCTGCCTCCAAATGCTGCCAGCTCAGGTCATGGTTACTACCTCTTCTACCTCCACCAAATACTTAAGTATCTGCAAATATCATGGAAGTCCTTCTGGACATTAGGATTGAAAGTTTCTTTGCTATGTTGATTTCTCTCTTACTGCTTTTCAACTCTTAATGTGTCCAGCTGTTTTTCTCTCCATCCCTAAATTGTCTCTGATATTTCCTTATTAAAAAAGATTTCCTCCAAGTTCCCATAACCTAGCATAACAATACATTTTTTAATGCCTTAAACTATTCAGAGAAATGTTTTATTTATTTGTGCAAATGTTAGCTATTTAAGAGTGTTCTGGGCATTTGTAGGCAGCCAAGAGAGCAGAGCAGCTTACTTCCATCTATTACCATGGAGCTCCTATTACCATGGAGCTTTCATTATCTGTTTTTAAACTAAACTAGCATCCTTGTGAAGGATAAAGCTCCCCTCTTCTGCTTCAAAGACAGAACCCAAGAAGTTTTTATTGAAAATGAAATGTAGCTCAGAAGAACATAAATGAAATGTTGCTCTAACCATGAGAGTAATCATTCTTTTCCCTGCTCTATTTTGTAAGCAACAGGAATTGACCCTACCGCCAGATCGAAGCAAACTGAGGTCTTACAACTGATTAAACAAGGAGTTCAGAGCAGTTACACACCTATAAATTTTGGAAGCAGAGAGTAGCAAGACTTGCTAAAGTTATGCCATGACCTGAGAATCCTGTGTGCGGGGACAAAGAGGATGTTGGTCCTCTCCTGATAATCTGTGCTATTCCATAACATTCTGTTTATTTCACAATAAGCTAATGAGTGTCATGTGTTGCAGCTTTACCCCAGAGCTACTTAATTCATTGGTCTGGCAAGTATACTGTTTGCTGGAATAGTAAATACCAGCAGAGCTCCAAATTCAGCAGAGTTCATGGCATGACCTCTGATTATGGTCACAGCAGAGACTGGGAGTAGCATGGGGACGTCTCTGCCAGACTCTGCCTTGTGATCAGCGTAACCGAAGGTCATTTAAGTAAGGGCCTTGTCCCTCCAAGTAGCCTCTTGTTGATTATCTCCCTGTTTTTCCCTACCAGAAACTACTACACACGATGGGTCCACAGCATCTCTGACAGTTACTGTAAGGGAATGGTGACGAAAACAGCGCTTTCCCCTGGCAAGGCAGAATGCCTCAGAAGGACCACTGCTTAACCTTAACATAAACTTTGAATTTGGCTATCAGCTCTGGTGGTTCATTCACCCTTCATCCTTTCCCAAGGGTTAAGTAACCAGGGAGATGTGTCCTATGACACTCATGCACCACATTGTCACTAACAGCATTTTTCTGTAGCCTGTTACAGTTCATCAGCATCTGAGCTCCAGGAGAATTATGGGGTTTCATGGCAAGATGCTGCCATTCAGAGCCCCATTGCTCTGCCATTACAGAATAGGTTTCCTTCCTCTTTGACAAAGTGGAGCTTTGAAGCCCCCATGGTGAGGAAAAGCCCTGGATCAAGATTCATTGCCCATTCTGCTTTAGCTCCTGAAAATTAACACAACAATCTACAGTAGAAATCCTATACTCAGCTTGAAAAAACAGCAAGAAAACAATCCAAAGCAAAACTTATAATCCACCAAAGAAGCCTACACCAGCATAAAAGTGATGGTTTTCTGATGGTAATTTTATTACAAAAACACTCATCTCTAGTAAACATAGAGAATACCCTTCTCTTCTATTCCCAGAGATAAAATATACTACTGGGGGTGGGGGGGAGGAGTTAGTATGTGACTTGCTTTGATTAAGCTTCTAAGCTTTGAGCACTTATTTCTTAGGAAATACTTGAAGGCCACATTCCCTCCAGATTCCTCTAAGAGGGCCCTTTGCTGTCAGGCTGTTACGCTGGGATGTGCTTGTTGTGGTAGCGAAGAGCTGTTGTTTGCTCTACAGTAACGCTTGGTTTCTACTCAGCTCGCTTACTCATTGCTCATTGTTGTAAACTCTCCTTACTGCTTAAGATCAGCTGGCACCTCTGTTTGCCTTCCTTCTTAGCATGCTGCTTGAATCCATCTTCCTTTCAGAGCTCTGCTCATCCCTGAGCAGAAATAGGATCTCAGTTCTTCTCTAGCTGAAGGAATTAATTACTGTCCTTCCAGCATGTATCTTCAATCATCACAAATGCCTACAGAAATTCTAGAAGCACAGGCCAAGCCAAACTCCATTTCCTATCACACAGTTACCCTGACACAGTAAGTTTCCTGACCATTTTTATTGCGAAGTCTCCGTAATGTGGTCTGTTTCCAGCACTGACACAGCTGTAGTGTCAAAGTGCAAATGCCTTACATTCTTCAATGCATTTATCCTCGGAATACATTTCTGATACAGCAAAGTGTTTTTTCTCTCTTTGTAGATGGGGAATTGAGGACTCCAGAGGGTGAATCTCAAAGAGGTTAACTTTCTGAACATGCTTATCTATCCCCACTGCCTGTGGGGACACCCTTTTAATAACAGCAGAGACTAGAATATCTAAACATGAGTTAGATCCTGTCCTCAATTTGTCACTGAAGATCACAGAGGAAGTAGTTAGCAATTCAGGAAATTGAGCATAAGTATTTTGTAACCTACGATATCACCAAAAGTGTTGGATAACTTTTCCTATTAGTATTTGTACCTTCTTTTTGTGGGGGAAGAAAAAAAAAGCAAAAATGAGGGGATAAAAAAAGTAAGAGTGAGGGGAAAAAAAGTCCTTGGTTTCAAGAAGCAGCTGTCATTTTTGTAATCTGAAGAAAGATGTCTTTTCCCTTCCATGTATTTTAAGAGACTGGGGAGGTGCATCTAACTCCAAAGTAAGTTAGAGGGACAATCAATGAACCATTTGAGGAAGAAAAAAAAAAAAGAGGATTCTAATTTTGCCTTTTTTTTTTTTTTTTCCCCTTTTTACAATTGGTTGGGCTCCAAGCTAACAAGAAGGACTTGGTAATGATAGGCAGTTACTCCCACTGCACTGCCATTATAAAAATCAATGACTAACTGGAAATGGAGAAATAAATATATATAGACAAAATTTGTAAAGACAAACTGACCCTCTAACTTCAGACAGGGACTATATGTTGAAGTTGCATCCCTTGGAGGGATGCCTTGTCACACCTTGACAACTGATCACATTTATCATCAACAAGAGACAATATTTGTCATTCAAATTATATCACAGTGTAAGCTGAAACTAGACCATAAACCATTTTGGGGTACAGCAGTAATTTTCAAGATTTAACCATTTTTTCCTGAGATGGATTTCAACAGGACAGAGGGAAGCAGATGTTCTCAGGCTCTTCTGCAAATACCATCAATCCAAAATACAGTGGTACACTGATATTTCTCCTTTGCAGGTGCTCATGTTGAGTACTGCTACTCTGATAAACAGTAGAGTTCAAAGCACAGAATACAACTACCTTTTCTCAATACATTCTGTATACAAACCTCATCTGGAACAGGCAAAGTTGTTTGCAAGAGAAAGCACTTGGCTGAGTGTTGCAATGTTTGGCATTTGGGTTTCTATTGGATGGTACACACGTGAAAGGTCTTTATAATTGGTTAAAAACATGACAGTTTGTTAAGTTTATTTTAGGACATCAATCCCAAGGGCTTTTGACAGAAAGAAAAAAAAAATACCCACGCTCTGGATAAGTTAAAAGTTCATTTCAAGTCAGACTCAGATGTCATGTATATTGAAGCTAAAGGAAAATAAAATTTAGATTGTTCCTATAATCGAAGCCTATAAAGTTTTGAGTAGCTTGTCTTATAGTCAGTGAAATCCATCTTCACTAATCAACTACGGAACTTTCACCCTCCCCCACCATTTGAAGATCTTTTAGCAGTTTTCTGCTTACAACTAGTTGCTAGAAAGATTCTATCTGAGGACAACCATTTATATATATTTCAAGGTGTTTATATATTTATTTATTTTTGCAGAGGAAGGGCAGCAGGCCCATCACTTCTGCCATCTGAAAAGTTCAGATGGCCATACTTCAGTGTCCTGTGCAGACAGAATTCCCTACAAGGATGTCAAGTACAAAAGGGCCACTAAGAGCATGCGGGAAAAACCCTCAAGAAACAAAGATTTTTTTTTCATCTAATGCTTGCTTCAACTAGCTGAAAAGACCCCAAATGAACGCAGTTTGAAGGAGATATTTATTGAGGAATTTAATTTTGTTATTTAATTGTGTATTCTTGTGGTGGGTAGAAGGATTACCTGGCCTCTAGTGGATGAAAGAAAGTTCACTGTGAGCCATCCCAGGGGCTGAGAGAAGATGGTCCGTGCTTTCCTGGTTATGGAACTGTAGGAAGTGGTTGCATGGTGCTGCAGAGACTCCTAATTGCAGCTTCCCACTACATTCCATATGGGACTAGGTCTACCACACATCTGCCTCTTGCTGGCAAATCACACCTCTCCCTTCCCCCACCCCCTTCTAATGATCCACCTTCTAATCAGCTTAATTAGGCATGCCACTTATCATCGTAGCATCTGAATCCTTAGAGCTGGATGAAGTATAGCTCAAGTGGCTGGGCTACCAGCCTCTGTGCTGCTCCCCAGTATGGTCAGGTGCAAGGAGTACTCAGCAAGGATGCAGTCCTCTCCAGTTACCTTCCAAGAGAAGAAAACCTTTTTGGAAAGAAGCGTTTTGCTAGGATAGATGGCATTTAGATCAAAGTGAGAGAATGTTAGTAACGTTCTCCTGTTAGTGCTCCTTGGCAATGAAGGGCCTGTTAAGAGAAACCCCTTATCCCCATGTCATTCTGTCATTGTAGCCTCAGTCTGCCTACGCACTCCTCCACTGTTTCTTTTTGAAACGCACATGGTATAGTCTGCATATGACTTACTTTACCAACTGCTCCTCTTCATCTTGGCTCTTGGTGCTCTTATTCATCCCTGTGCCGTCTCCCTCTGACACAATAACCTCCCATCTCCTGTCAGCCTGGTTTCCACTACTGCAAACTCACTCCGCTGTTCATAAAGCCTCATCATTCCTTAAAGCCTGTACATCTACAGCTCACACTAGATTCCCACATCATTGGGCTCCTGGTACTCCTACTTGCAATTTTAAAATATGCCTTTTTCCTCCCAAGATGAACAAAGCATTGCAAGAACAGAAACTTTTCCTGCCTTAGGAAAAACAGGCAGTGAGCTTTCTCTCTTACTCTCATGTAATTCTAGATCTAGCTGTTCCCAGAACAGAAAAAGCATGCTCTTGAGGTTTGAAATGCACTCACAGATGCTAACTTTCAGTTACTTATCTCCCCTTACACTGATGCTACTGTGGATTACAGAGTGGAAGTAAACTGCTGCAAGAAGCATATACAGACACACATTCATGCTACCAGGTTAACGTGATGTAAGGCAGGAACCCCCCTTTCATTATCTTGAGTTAAAGTGGCTTTTATCTTGCAGGAATTTCCATTGCCTCCATCAACACTGTTAGGGTGGGAGGAACAAGCCTTGTGAACCTAGTAGCAAGGACACAAATAGCAAGGATTTGTCATGAATGAGGAGATGAACAGTCGTTCCCAATGTTGCCTTTTGGTATCTTCACACGCATGCTCCAAGAAGTGTTCACTAAATACACTGTTCATTTAAATCAGTTTTAATCTTGACCACCATTACTACTACACCCCATATTGCTTTCTTATTTCAAAACTTCATTCCCACCTCCCCAGCATGCTTCTACAGCTTTCCAGTGGGATATCCAAGTGAGGTGCATTTACAGAATCACACAGAATCGTCTAGGTTGGAAGAGACCTCCAAGATCATCCAGTCCAACCTCTGACCTAACACTAACAAGTCCCCCACTAAACCATATCACTAAGCTCTACATCTAAGCATCTTTGAAAGACCTCCAGGGATGGTGACTCAACCACTTCCCTGGGCAGCCCATTCCAATGCCTAACAACACTTTCAGTAAAGAAGTTCTTCCTAATATCCAACCTAAACCTCCCCTGGCGCAAAAATAACCCATTCCCCCTCATCCTGTCACCAGGCATGTGGGAGAACAGACCAACCCCCACCTCTCTACAGCCTCCTTTAAGGTACCTGTAGAGCGCTATAAGGTCATCCCTGAGCCTCCTCCTCTCCAGGCTGAACAAGCCCAGCTCCCTCAGCCGCTCCTTCTAAGACTTGTTCTCCAGACCCCTCACCAGCCTCATCGCCCTTCTCTGGACTCTCTCGAGCACCTCAACGTCCTTGAGGTGCGTCAAAGTACTCAAGGTGCAGCCTCACCAGAACCGAGTACAGGGGGACAATCACTTCCCTAGACCTGCTGGCCACGCTGCTTCTTGTACAAGCCAGGATGCTGTTGGCCTTCTTGGCCACCTGAGCACACTGCTGGCTCATATTCAGCCGACTATCAACCAATACTCCCAGGTCCTTCTCTGCCAGGCAGCTTTCCAACCCCTCCTCTCCCAGCCTGTAGCGCTGCTTGGGGTTGTTGCGCCCCAGGTGCAGGACCCGGCACTTGGCCTTGTTGAACTTCATGCAGTTGACCTCAGCCCATCGCTCCAGCCTATCCAGATCCTCCTGCAGAGCCTTTCTTCCCTCGAGCAGATCAACACATGCACCTAACTTGGTGTCATCTGCAAACTTACTGAGGGTGCACTCGATCCACTCATCCAGATCATCGATAAAGATTTACCATCAAACTCACCCATAGTGGTCTGGACTTATTTGTATAAATAATGATCGTGTGAACCAGGAAAGCTTGTAGAGGGGTGATAACAAAAAATCCCCATAAAAAGCCATGAATTAGTATTTGAAAAGAATTATTTAACCATTCTATCAAAGATAAGTTTATTTCCCTGTCAGATTAATTCAGCTATGGGTCAATTTAGTAGGCATTATGCATTTATTTCAAAATACCTCTGAATTTTTCATGTACATTTGACTAACTGGTTTCCAGACTGCAAGATAAGATCCAGTTCCCACCAGCCATAAAACCTTTACACTGATTTCAGTGGAGCTGGATCCAGCCACAAAACCACGCAGCCAGGAAAGCACTTAAAAATACAGGGGAAAGTATTGCAGAGTCAAATACAGCTCAACCCAATGTTATATGCTGCAACTCCACAGATCTTCTCTAAGAATAAGTGCAAAGGGAGGAAAATTCTGTTAAAGTACAATACAGTAAGAGTTTCTAAAAATGTAGAGTAATAATTCAGCATGGGAAGTGTTGCACTGCTCACATAGTCACTCAGGTTTAGATCTTTTAATGAAAGATAAAAATGAGTTTGAAGTTCATGGCTGCCTAGACAGTAGCAATCACAACCTGATTATGTTCATTAACACCTTAAATAAATAAGTTCTACCACTTTCTTCTTGAAACTTAGAATTACCTGTGATTTAAGCCACCCTCTCAAAAAACCTAGGGAATAAAGGCACAAAGCTATGAGGAGTCCCTTCACAGGTTAAAGAGCTTTGAATAAACAAGACTTTAATGAAAGGACAAAGAAATACTATTAAACAATAAATCAGTAAAAAAATAAAAAAATCTGCATAAGGAGCTACAAGCCAGAAAGATTACTAACCTTCTCACAAGTCCAGGAAAGCAGTCCAAATGTAGGCTAACCTCCTTAGCAAATCTAAGAAGCACAAGGCAGCTTTTGTTATTTGTATGGCTGCTCTTCAGCTCCACCACAGCTCTTGCTGCCTCCCTACCCATGGCTGTCATTACCACAGCACTTCCCCAGCTGTTGAAAATCCTCAACACGTGAGCTCATTTAGGCCCAAGAGGTTACTCTAGTGCTTCACTCTTACAGAGAATACAAACATACTCTTTACTTCAAAAAAAGGAAAGCACTGACCATGATTTTTTCTTGTCTCAAACTCTTTCACCTTATCATTGCGGCCTGCTGCCAGGGTAGCATTTGCCTGTGAGAATATTTGTGAAAGCTTTAATTTCTGTAAATTTCCAGAGATGTTGCAGTCCCACAGTCACTTCAGCTTCATCATTTATTTGTTCTCTAATAAAAGTATCCTGAGGTACTGCGAGTTGGGCATTGTTGGGGCATAACTGTTGTTTGATGCCTCTGCTCGCTTTCCCTCCTTGTTAGCAGATGCTGACAGAAGATTCTTCTCTGAGGTCCCTGACCCCATCAAGTACTTGGGTAGCTCTGAAATAATTGTACTTTTGTTACTTTGAACTGAACAGAAGCTCAAGAAAGGAGAACAGTGAGCTGAAACAGTCAAATTTTTTTCAACATTCCATTTTGTTCCAACATTAACTTTCAGATAATTATTTCTGAAGATATTTTCTTGGTAACAGAACAGGAGGATATAGCTGTGATTTGATCTCCATTCTGCTAGATACCAAAAAACACATGCAGCATTTGTTTTCAACTGGTTTGATTGCTTGATACACAGCACCTATACACAAGAGCCCAAATTGTCTATAACAGCCTGCAGAGAAAAGTGGGATGGTGATTCGTAGCACCACCTAAATTAGGTACCTAAATTCAGATTATGTAGCCACACCTACAGAATAATCTACTGATCAAAGAGGAAGGGTTGCAGCATGCCCTTTGTGCATGGAGTATAGCTATTTGGAGAGAATGTGGTGCAAAGAAGCACCCGTGTCTTTTCCAGGAAACAAATAGGCTTTATTAGCTCTAGTTTACCAGAAATTCTCCTTGACCTTGTCTGGCCTGCACAGAGACACTACAATGCTTTTCTGTACCATCCCTGGTGCTCTGGGTGGGCGTGCTGCCTCTGCCATAGTACAATGCAGAACCCAGCATGTTCCCAGGTGCTGCATTCAAGCAAGTACATCCTCCTAAAAGCCCCAAAGTCAGGTAAAATAAGTAGAATCACTTAATGAATCTTCAAAGGAAAAAGTACATGGAAGCAGATGTTCTGTACAGGAGCCAGTCCTGTCCCTTGAGATCAGGTTCAGTATTACCTTTGAAATGCACCTCAAAGTGCATTCACATTGCTCTCCTTGGTTCCTGGATTTGCTGGACTCAACACAGTACTGAGCACAGCCAGGTCCAGGCATTCACAGGGGCTTGCATCAAACCTAGCAAGCTTCTGGGACTCAGGAGGTCTTGTAAGGGAGGGGTGAGGTGGGTTATATTTCTGCACTATACTCCCCAGCAGTCCTGGTCTCCAAAATAACCATAGGCACCTGAACAGGCTTGCTGGAAAACAGACTCCATCTCCCAGGTTTTTTTTGTTTTGTTTTGTTTGTTTGTTTGTTTGTTTGTTTGTTTTCTTCTTTTCTGCATGATGGTGAAAAAGGAAAAGGAGAAAGGACATGAAAGTTGAAGTACTGTATCTGTCAGACGTGTCCCATGAGAAAAGTTTCATTTATAATCAAGCGTTTATAACCTCTTACAGTTGAGTGCATTTTCCTATGGAAGTGATATATTCTACAGCAAACTAATTAATCCTCTAAGAGCAAATGCAAATGTTATGACTCTGCATTGGTTTAGTGCAGAGAAAATCATTTTTAAAATATGTTTGTTGATTTCTGTTTGCACAGTTTAAGCAAATAGGTGATAATCACAGAAGCTCTGTGGAGTTTTCTGGGAGTATTCTTGGTATTACCCATGAGAAGACTGACATACTGACATTTATTAGGGCACATATGTAAAGAATTCAACTTGACTGGCACACCCTGTCCCTTGGAAGGGATTGCACTACTATTTTCACTGTGCAGCTCATGTATATAAAAAAGAAAGAACCGCATGCATTATTTCAAAGGATGAATTTAACAACAAGAATTTAAACATAGCTATAAACTTAGTTAAGTCAGGATTAGTGCAGACTGCGGTGGAAGTCGATTCCAGACTGCAACTTTGTGGGTTTTCGTTTTATACTAAGAAAACAACCACACTGGACCACTAATAATATATTCCTTGTTTTCCAGGTCCCCAGCCTGAGGCAGCCAGGGTCTGATTTCATAGATGCTGACAAGTCTGTACAGCTGAAGCCAGCAGAAGCCGCGAGTGGTTGTTAGCTTGTAAGACATGTCCCGAGCACCTCAGGTAAAGTACTCAGGTAATGAAACACTCAGTTTAGAGGTAGCTTCTGTAAATACTGACTAAATATTCACGGAGTTTACAAAATACTGTGTCAGGGAGCTGAGAAAGCAAACTCATCTGTGTTTGTAGGCTGCACAGAGACTATGGTAACATGCATCAGAGAGAAACCAAAGATAAAATAACTCACTTCATTGTGGATAAAAGGTTCAGATGGCATACAGTAAAACACTATTTCATCTACTCTGCATTCTCCATTCACAGCACAGAAGGACCTTTTCTGAGGGAATAGCTTTCTTTCTATCAAAGAAGGAGAAAGTTCAAGTGGGTTCCTCTGAGCATCCAAGTGACTTGCTCAGCTGAACAACAAAGGTACTTGTGCTCTGCCAAATCCCATTCTGCATCACTGTACTGCAAACACCAGGCAACGGAAAGGTTATACAGACACATTTCATTCTGGGATTTCTGCTGTTTTCCAGCTTCTAAAATTCAGAGTAGTAAATTCAGAGCAAAATTCAGAGCAAGTATATTATCAACAAATAAGGGAGCCAGAGCCTTACACGGAATGTATTATCCAAGAATGCTGTGCAGATAACACAAACAGCGCAATTCAGATATTAAGTATTAATACAGCCATTTCAATTACCTTTCAATATATATCTATTTAACTTATATAAAGAATATATAATATACACTATATTGTATATTAAATATTCAATATTATTTTAATTGTATAGAAATAGTATTTTTAGTCTTAACCAACTACAAAATATTAATTTATGTGTTCCCATTTCCTTAATAACATTTTCCTCCTGGAATACACACTTTACAGGACTGGAGACATTTATGTTTGGTTCACATTACTGCTCTGCTTACACCAATCATTACCTGTGAGAATTAAAAGGACTGTCACTGAATGACAGAAAAAGTATCCATATAGTTGTTAGTGATAAAAAAAGGAATTGTGACAAAGTTAAAAGCTCATCCTGTGAGAACTGAAAGGTTCACATAATTGGATGCAACTAGCAAGAGAAAAGTAATAATCTTACTGAGGCCAAAATGAGTAGAGACCAAGTCTATACAACCATTTTAAGCCATTCGTATATACAGCTTATACACTAAAACCACTTCACGTTGTCTACACTACTGTATTACTTCAGTGAGAGTGCATTTTATTGGGGTGGGGGACAAAAAAAATTTGCTCTACATACATGCAGGTGAAGATGCTAAAAAGGAGCGTGATTTACCAGCCCAGGTTCTTTGACAAATTTTGCCTGTGCACACACTTGCAGAGTGAGCATACAGGTTTTCAGTCATTTGAACTGGAGTCGTCTCGACACTGTCAGCACCCAGCAGCTGCCCCTCCAGGCCCTTTCTTGCTCTCTAACCTCATCTTTGAGCTTAATCCATATAATTCTCCATTACAACTTGTTCAGAGTTCAGGTCTCAAGACAAATTTCTCCCTCTGCTGGGTAGACAGACTGCTACTTTTCAGTGAAATAGAATAACTCATTTTAAAGTGTATGCCAAATGCATAGCTTTTATGAAAAAAAAAATGGAGGGAGATTTAAAGAGTGGCAGAGGATGGAGGCACAATGCCTGCCTCTACATTTTTTTAGCTGGAAAAACAGGTGATACAATCTCTATTAGAGTATCTACTACTAATGCCAGAAAGAGTTTCTTTTCAAATGCCTCGTGTCTCTAGTAGTAAATGAAAACTTTGCTGCTTTTGGCACCCATAATCTGAAAAAAAAAAAAAATCCTTCTAGTGGAAAGCATGCTGGTAGCTTTTTCACTGATTAGCAAACTAACTTTGGTACACCTTGTATAGAAGATGTCATCCCAAATTAAACACAGACTGGCATAGATAGTCATATTTTCTGAGCCAAATTTAATGTTACTTTTCTATCAGTGAAAGATTTGAAACTTTCCCTTTAATTGTTCTTACACGGTGTTTAATTATGATGTAGCAATTAATAATGTAGAAATCTGTCTTAATCTGCAGAGGTTACAACCTACTACCCAGGGTAAAGCATACCTCAGAAAGAAAACATGAGATTAGTGTTGCGGATTAACAAGAGTCTAGTGATGAGATTAATTACCTTATTAATCTAATAGGCTCTGTTTCATGAAGAGGCTATTGAAGACAGCCATGGTGCTTCTTAGGGGTGAATAGCAGCAGATGGTTGGAAAGGGTGGCAGCTATAAGAAGTAGAATGTATCAGGAAATTTTTCATTTCCTCAGTCTTTACAAGAGAAGAGTTTTTGTTTGCTTATTTGAAAGCTTTGGTTTTCATTAAAAACTAAATCAGTCTCTTATTTTTCAACATCTGGCAGTCAAATGGCTTTTATCTGCATTTTTCATTCTAAACATAAAGATTTCTTCAGAAGAAAGTTCTGTCAAAAATAATTTTTATTGAAAAAGTCTCCCCCACCATTCCACACACAGTGAGAAATTACTGAACTTATTATAAGTTTTCCAAATTTGCCAGTTTTCTTAGTACTAAAGTTCATTTCCAGGTGCCAGTTAGGATACCAAAGAAGAGGTGTTTCCTATGTTTTCATGGACATAACTCCAGCATACAGTTATTGCTGTCATTCAAGTTGTTTTAGATTTGAAATAGACTTTCAGTCTGTATGGCAGTTTCATACTTGGTGACTCTGTTAGTCTGAACAGTTACTGCCCATTTACATTAAAACCACAAACCTAGTCCAAATTTTGTAGTCCCTACGATGAAGGTGAATTCTGGCCTTGCAATATCCAAATGAATTCTTATCTGAATATACAACTATATATATAACTGTAGCCATGGAAAATATTATCCCTCAAATCTAATTTTGAGCGTGCAATATTTCTGAAGAAAATACAATGAGAATGTGAAACCAGAAGAAGGTATTTCAATAAAAATAAATAAAGTTCTTCAGCTTCAAATATTAAATTATTTTTTCAAATTACTGAAAATCAATAATCAAAATATCGATTATGGTATGTGACAGAATTTTTTCACTGTTTTTTTTTTTTTTGGTACTATATCAGAAAGGATGTGTACTTTTTTTAAAAATATATTTTGAAACCAAATGCTGGCAGATTAGTGGCACTGAACCACACCCCCCAGATGACTGGGATTTTTGACAGAGGAGCCCATTTTTTCATAAGAGTTTGCACGTGAGTAAGTGGCACTCATATTCATGTAATAAAAGCAGTGCAAGCTCAGCCATGGCATGTGTATTTCTCCACTACAAATGCCTTCTATTCAATTGCAGCAGTAAATATTGCCATAACAATTCTCAAGACAGTGGAACAACTGCAGTGCTAATTAAAAGAGGGCTCCTGAAAGGTTCTTGCAAGCAATAGAAATGATTGCTACAGTTAGTTATTTAAACCTACACTTGTCAGTCCTTTGGCTTTACTCCTATTACATGGGAAAATATTTGATTTCTGACAAATTATTATTTTTACATGTTGTTGGAAGAAGAAAAATTTCAAGCTGATAACAAGGCAGAGGACTTAGGGTATTGCTAGGCAATGGCATCATTAGGATTTTATGTATATATTATAACTCATAGCCTGGCATCTCTCCTCTTTCATCTTGATGACAGCAATATTACAGAAGATTCTTCATGTCTAGCAGCTTATAAATGTCTGCAAACAATAAAACCAATGCTGGAGGAAAGGATGATAGTTACTATCACTATCTTTTCTGCATAACCTACGCAGTACCCAGCATAGCTTTGTGCAATAAAAAATTGATGTGTTTTAGATATGAGATAATACAGAGAGCAGAATATTTTTTTCCTATAAGCACAGACTACTCTGAAATCTCTATTTCCTGTGCTAAAATGGTGTGATTTGCATATAATATTGGAAGACAATATTTGTTGTAATCTGTGATGTGATGATAACTTGGTGATTGTTCTGGAGCTACATGCTTTTGGTGCACTGTCATGTGTGATATGGTCACTGCTGTACAGCATATACCAGGGGTGATTCATTGCATGTTAATACTGCAAGTGAGATTAAGTACAAGATTTTGTTTTCCTCCTGGTTAAGAGGGGGGGGAAAAAAAAAAGTCATCTTCTAAAATTTTAGTAGTGAAAATTTGAAAGTCAGGCATTGGTTCACATTCCAATAGTAGTCAATAGAAACAGACACAAGAATTAAAACAGAATAAAATCTGAATAAAATGTTTGCCTGGGGACTTCCCCCATCTTACAGGCAGCCTTTTGGCTGTTAGGGAAGGTATAAAGATGCTGGCTTTGGGTCACCTCTCTGGAGAGGTGGAGGCCACATAAAGAGTCAGAACAGTCCACCACTGCTCTGAAACACTAACATAGCTAGTGGGCTCAAAAAATATATTTGTGGTATTCTGATAGTTGCCCTTTGCTGTGCCATATGGACCTCCCTCTCAGAGGCAGAGTAGCTGTGCTTGTGGCCATGTACCCATGGGGGTGACTTCACTTAGTAGCTATGGGGAATGGAAACCCTTGCATAGACTTGAAGCACTTGAAGAAGTACCTTATTCATCATGTAATCAGCACTATATAATGAGCACCAACATATTTTCTTAACTACTCTTTCAGGAACCATAAATGACGATGAAACTGCAGAATGAAATGAAGTTCTCCATTAAGAGAACTATTTTAGAAACTCTTTTCGAGATACTTTACAGATGCTGCAAACCCACATTGCACATCAGATTTTTATTTATTTATTATTTCTTTTAATTTTTAACAGCTGAAGTATTGTCTGGACTTATTCTGAAGTTGTCTTGAACTCTCTCAAAATACCATGAGCTTCAAATAACATATTTTTATTTTTTCTGAAAGTTTGAAACATTAATGTATGTTTTTGTTTCTATAATATTTCTGTTCATATCCATATATGTTAGAAATAAAGTTCAAAGAAATGTTCAAAGTTATTTCAAGGGGCATTGGTTTCTTTTACCATCTATACTGCTTGAATATTTCATATTATTTTGTGCTATAGCTTATGTAGGGAGAATATGCATACCTGATCCTTGTATATGCCTTCTCAGCTAAACAACCACGCTAGAGCCAATTACTCCAATTATCTCAGTGAGTCTGGGTATTGCATATTCATAGTCCTGGGAAGAACAGGAGGTCAGAAGGATAAAAATGTTTCTTGTTATGAAAACAGACAATATTTAAACTGATGACAGCATTGCACACATACAAATGAACTAATCCATTGTTCTAAGTGAAAGCTGCAATTGAAGCTGGATAGACTTTTGTGTTAGAAAAAAAAAAAAGGAAGACAACATTAATTTATACTGCTGGCACAGATCTGTCATGTTTAAACTTGTTGAAAGTATATGGATACATGATAGACCTGGTTCTTTGTATCTTTAATTTACATTTAAAGAATTACCATAGAACAAATCAGATTTCATACATAAAATTAAAGAGGATATTTGCCCTGGAATGTAATACTTGCCAGTAATGTGACCACTGTAGCAAGTCATAGCTCCCTTTGTGAAACACAGCCAGGCATCAGTCTGAAGTTCCTTTTCTGAATCCTGCTATAATCTTAAACTTTTCTCAGCACAATAATTCACATTACTGCTTCATCTCATTCTGACCACGTGCGCAAACACATACCTAAACATGCTGAAGCCTCCAAATATTAAACACCCTAATCTGTTTAGGAATAGCAAATGATTTTCAATTGTAGACCTTAGTGACATGATCTATCAGTCAAACAAGCGTATAGTCATACAAGCTGCTTCCAGCTGTGTTTGAACAGGAATAGAACAGGAACTGGGCAAAGGAGGTACAACTGAAGAAACCTCCTCTAGGTGTGTTTTATAGGCATTTGTCTCCAAGCAA
The DNA here is from genome assembly GCF_964034855.1 of Anser brachyrhynchus. Lineage (NCBI taxonomy): Eukaryota > Metazoa > Chordata > Aves > Anseriformes > Anatidae > Anser > Anser brachyrhynchus. The sequence goes on along the minus strand of NC_137697.1, from coordinate 10,911,091 downwards.
CAGAGAGGGCCTTATAAATGGTAATCAATTTATTACTGCAAAAGCTTGAAACCATGAAGTGCCTGGCTGAAGGAATAACAGAACTGTAGAAAAATACATTAGGATGGTAAAATAATGCTAGGCTAGTATGTATATTCATCAATAGAGCCCAGGACCTTGGATGTACTTGCTTTGTGACTCACACAGGTGAGCATAAAATGGAAATGAGATTGGTACCTGCTGAGGTACACAAAGGGATACCAGAGAATCACTTATTGTAGTATTGTATGCTCAGGAGGAGCCCATGGCACACAAATAAGGGCTGCTTTGCTGACAGTAATGCTGTGATTGCTCGCAGCCTACCAACTGCATTCATATGTAATAATAAGGGCCATTATTGAGATAATCATAAAAACGGGGAATTAATCATAAAAAATATGAGACTGCAAGTTTCAAGTCATGCATAAATCACCTCCAGTGAGCTTTCTTACCTCTAAAAATGTACCTCACATTGTGGTTTTGTAAATAACAGTAGCAAGCTCTGGGCATGAAGTACAAGGAGAAGAACCTGTGCTTGGTGTACAGCACATGAGACACTGGTACTGGGTTGTGTTGTGTTGGGTTGGGTTGGGTTGGGTTGGGTTGGGTTGGGTTGGGTTGGGTTGGCAGGCCCTCAATTTGACCCAGCATGGCTGTTCTACTGGAAGCCTTCCACAAAGAAGATCCCTGAAGCTCAGCAGCTGCCAAGTTCCTTGAAGTTTTGAACCTGAGCTTTTTTTACTGCACAGGAGCAGGACAAGTCACCAGGGGGAAGGCAGGGGACAGAGACAGCTCTCTGTGAGGCCATGGTTCGGTTGGTCAGCCCCACAGGCCAGGCGCAGTGAGTTGCCGACATCTTGTCCCATGGACTGGAAGCCCTCTGAGAACCTGGTGCAGCAGAGAAGCTGGGAGACCACACTGCCATGGGCAGCCCCACGTGAGAGAGACCATGTTGAGAGGGACCATGCTACCAGAGCGGCCCAACAGCTCAGCTATCACCCTGGGGGTCCTTCCATCCTTGCACATCTCCTTCTGAACTATGCTCTAGAAAAGAAACATTTAGACAGCACATCTTTATTCCTGCAGCACCTTCAAGAAGCAAGTTTCGGGAGACACTCAGCACTCCACAGGCTATTGTGCTGCCTGTAGCAGTTCATTAATAACCCACTGCTCCATGAATGCATGCTAAGCCATAGTCACAAATACAAAATTTCAGGAAAATATATATATATATATATATCCATGTAGATTTCTTCCATGAAGAATAAACATTCTCAAGTATTTTGAAGTGACAGTTTTCACTACACTGAGATGGTACATGCTGGCAATGAGCAAAGTTTCAGATCTCAGACTTGCTCCATTAGTATTAATGAAAAGCACAAATTTAGTAACTCTGAATACAATCTTTCTTTCAGAGAACTTCTCACACTAAATTCAGTGAAAGTATTTTTTTCTTAAGGCATGGAATTATAGTATGTCCCTCAGAAGGCTTGAATACCTGCAAACTCAGAGGCATTATCAAATGTATATATGTATATATATGAACAAATTACATATGAAAATGTCATCAAGATTCTGCCTACTAATTCCACCAAGTCCCATCATTTGTAGGTAGTGAAAAATATATCTTCAGGTCAAGAGTGACTGATTTCCTCATGGAGCACACGCTGTCAAGAGTAGCAGACATTTGTTGAAAGCCATAAGCACTACAAATCTATTAATTACACTGATATATACTGCTACCAATTTTGTTTTTTCCAAGAGTAAGCACAGGCCAGTATAACACAATTTCCTGAATATTCAGGCAAAATTAGAAGGTGAACTGCAATTGTTTCCTCTAAAATTAGGAAGGTAGTGTATTTAAATTGGGTTGACTAATTCATATAAAGTGACAAAATTGTTATTTCTATGAAAAGCTAACCAACAATACAGCAGGTGTCTTTGACATTCATCAACTACAGATTATTGTAACCTGAAATATGAAACCTGTGATAAAAAAAAAAAACTCATTTATTCATAAGGCTAATGCTAAATATTTGAAATATCCTGCCACTGTTACTGTATTTTCTTGAACACTACAAGCAGTTAGAAATGACAAAAACATATATTTCTCTATTCAGTCTACTCCACTCTTTTCTTTAATTCTCTCATTGTAATGTTCCTGTATTCTTTCTTATCTCTTGATTCATTGCAATTGGGGCAATGACTGTCTTCTACGTTGGGTTACTGATTCTTCCCTGTCATGCTGGATGCACTACGGAAATAACTTTGAATTTTAGATAAATGTGATACCAGCTTGCTAAACATGACAAGTAGTCTTCTAATTGTATAGCATTACTTGGGTTTTTATTAAGATAAAACAGGATTTATCATTTTAATCCAAATTATTTTGCTCTGAAAAAACTAACCTTCTTATTTATGTTTTATAAGGCAATAACCAAAACAAGCATAGGTGTTTGAACCCTTATTTTAGCCTCTTAATAATCTGATTATTACTTCACAAAATAACCTGAGTACCATCATCTGATATAACTTCCTAGTTGTTCAAGTGGTTAGTAAGCTGTGGGACAAGTCTCAATAGTCATTCCAAGCCTCAGCCTAAGAAAACTATGCGTTAATGTAAGGATTCATAGTTGAATGTCTCTCAGACCCTGGTGTATTGAAAGCATATTCCAATTGCTAAGATTTGTAACAAATTTTAAGGCCAACTTCACGAAGGCCGGTAAAATGCAGACGAGTGGCTTTTAGGAACTCCGTTAGGAGTTGTACAAGCTGCAGTGTTAGGACTGCACGTGCTAAAAGTCATTTTCATCAATTTGGCCTCATTGGATACAAGAGTATAAATAAGGCCAACATATCACTTAAGTCAAAGTTAGAATCATAGAATCATAGAATATCCTGAGTTGGAAAGGACCCACAAGGATCATTGAGGCCAACTCCTCGGTCCCCAAAGGACCACCCGAAAAAACAAACTATATTTCTGAGAGCATTGTCCAAACACTTCTTGAACTCAGTGCAGCTCAGTGCCGTGACCACTGCCCTGGGCAGCCTGTCCCAGTGCCCGACCACCCTCTGGGTGCAGAACCTTTCCCTAACCCCCAGCCTGACCCTCCCCTGTCCCAGCTCCATGCCGTTCCCTCGGGTCCTGTCGCTGTCCCCAGAGAGCAGAGCTCAGCGCCTGCCCCTCCGCTCCCCTCGTGAGGGAGCTGCAGGCCGCCATGAGGCCTCCCCTCAGCCTGCTCTGCTCGGGGCTGAGCAAACCAAGGGACCTCAGCCAGTCCTCATGTATCTTGCCCTCCAGATCCTTCACATTCTTCTTAGCCCTCCTTTGGATGCTCTCTAATAGTTTTATATCTTACAACATGGGGCCCAAAACTGCACACAGTACTTGAGGGTAGAGCTTATGAAATTTTCAACAGATTTGATGATTACAAAAGCATGACAATGATCTGACATCATTTTTGGTATACTTGTGTAATGTGTGAATATTTCCCAAGAATTCACTTGTATTTTTACACAGGTGCCTTTCAAAGAGATTCTATTGTATAACCAAAGAAACTATAAATAGAGCTAAGGTTAGAGCTCTAATAGAATGAAGCTCTTTGGGACTGAGCAATTCTAAATATATCAGACTTTTCAACACTTGGAAAAATAACAAGCTTCAGGTAAACACAAGTTAACTGACATCCCACCCAACATAGTTGGAATGCCTACAGAGATCAAGGTTCATTCGTAGCTACAGGTGAATCATTTTAATTCTGTTTCTAATAGTTAATTAAGCAAAAACAGAGTTGAAATATTTGTGAAAATAAGATTAATTCAATAAACATTTGGTTTAGAAAAAGAAACATGGAGGAAATTTTGAAATTGCTGCAAATGAAATATCTGACTACAACCTCTTCAAAAAGCATTTTTTCTTTTTTTTTTTTTCAATTTGAAATGACATGTTTACAAATTGATCATTTTTTAATGAAAAAACTTTTTTTTTTAATAAAAAGTGTAAGTATTCAAGAGAATAAATGAAATATTATGTTTGTGATGTGGATTTTGAATCCTTTTGTGTTGATTCAGAATGAAATTTTGGGTTATCCTTGAATTTGGTAGAAACCAGAAGAACTTATTTTTACTTTCTCGCAAATAAAATTTCCCTTTTCCCTTTTTCTACTTCTACACATTTTCTTTCTAACATAGAAAGGAGCCCAAAGGAATTAATTAGCTCAGATTCTAAATGCCAAAGAAACCAGTTTTGAAAATGGGAAATTCATGTCTAAAATAAATAAATAAACAAGCAAAGAAATAAATAATGTAGTTGAGGTATTAGATTGAACAGGCCAACCACAACACTGTCATGAAACCCATGAAACCCAGGTACTCCTGTGCTCAGTGTGTGGAGAGACTGCAGTTTTTGTATACTTAAGATGAACTGTAAATAGACTATCAATGTTAGTTTAAAGATTTCTATAGAGCAATGCAGCCAGGGTTTTACAGAGAGCTGCTGGTTTGACTGAGCAAAGAAATCTGTAGTAGTCCCAAACACATTTGATGTTTCAACACGGACCCTTCCTGGAAGCACTGGGTTTACCTCCATCAAACAAGTCATACCTGTGCAGCCACACCATGGACTTAAACACAGACTGCAAGATTTCCAGTGTGTTACTGGGTTAGTTCAAAATTGGCGAAGTCTTGGAAAGAACACTGATGTATCTCCAGAAACTGATTTAGAGAAAATCATTTACCACGATGTGATTAACAGAATACCCAATTTATTCCTTCATATGCAATATCATCACACCATCTATTTAAGCACAGTTAACCCTGTGGAAAGCAGAGTGCAATTATGAGATAGCTAAAAGGTTGCTTGTGCTGTTTATCTAGCAGACTAATGCTGTTGTATCTAGTCTACAATTCATTTAGGTTTCTTTTCCAAGTCATAAGTACCACATCACATTTGCTTTTGCATTTTTTGCTGCTGATCTATTTTGTGCAAAAATAAATCTAAAATGATTTTTCCAAAAGAAAACTTTCAGTGAAGAAAGGGAAAAATAATATTCTAATCTATTCTAAATGTTGGATTTATAGGCATATCATAGAATGGCCTTGGAAAAGAATTTAAAGGCATGCCTTGCCAGCTTCCTCTATCATTTTGGATGACATGAAAAAAGTATATTTTGATTGTACAGATACTTTGTGCTCTGCAGGTTTGTTAAAACTTCCTCCCTCTGACCTCTCTCCTATAACTGTCTGCAGTGCAGAAGAGAGTGAAAAAGAGCATTTTAGAATGGAAGATAGGAAAGACAGATACAGGCAGTCACCATCTGTGCCGCTTAGGGCAGCACATCAGGGCAGCACAACAGTTCAGCGTGGGTTGTCACAAGCACTGTAAGAAATGTTTGTCCCTCCTATTCCACCGGCCAAGCCCATAAGATGAAGTTTTCTAGTGGGTCCACTGCTCTAGAAATGCCAGCTTCAGATTTCTCGTGCTTTCCTCTGCGGCCTCCAGTGCTGACCACAGTTAGGTTCACGTTTTGTAGCCTGAGCCTGTATAGAAAGCTCTGTCCTCCTACCTCAACTGTGCATCAGTGGGTGGGACCCATGGCCTGCCTCCAGCAGCAGCTGCAGAGCTGTGTGTCTGTCCCCTGCCCGCTCGGGGCCTGACAGATAGAAGCTGGCTCCCGTTCAGAAGTTGTACAGCAATGCTAGAGCACTGCTGAACCTGAACTAAAAGTCTTGAAAGGGACAAATATTGCCTTGGGCTTGGTGGCATGATTATTGGAGTTTAAGGTTTCCTGCCCAAAGCCAGTCTGTGTCCACCTGGCTGGAGGGGGGTGAGCGAGAGATGCCCTATCTGCACCCACCTATGTCAACAAGCCCTATTGTGGCCTTGGTGAGGGGATCAGTTCCAGAGTGTAACGCGAGGCTGTGGGTTCATCTACGGGAGTACTTTCTTTGGTTGTTTCTATTTTGTTTTGAGGAGTTAGGAAAATAAGTTTTTTCGCTCACAGAATTTGCAGACCCAGTTAGCTTTGCAATCAGTGTTTGAATACTCTCAGAATGACATCAGGATTTTATCTCTTGTGAGTGGAGGTGTTGTCAATGCAGAGACTGGCCCAGAGGCCCTGGCCAAAAATATGTTATTTGGGAACGGCTCTTAATAGAAAGAATCTATTTGTTTTGGTTAGTTTTCCACTCCAGGGAAAACCTTCAGTGGCCTGTTGAGATAGAAATGTTGCCTTGCCAAGTTTAATGTTTCCACACCTTTGAGAAATCTGAGATGCTGTGACTCTGGTAGTGAAGTAAATCGCTTGTGTGAACGAACATGCATACAGATCACTGGTTGTAGGGAGACATACTGTCTTTATGGTCAATACTTCTCAATTTTTCGCTACGTTGTCATCTACTTTCAAGTGTCACCTGCTTTGTCGCCTTAACAGAGAATGCAGCTGTTTCAGATGATAAGCTGTTCTGCAGGACCTTAAATGTGTGTTAAAACACTGGAAAAATCCTTTTGAAGTAAACGGTATATATGTGTATTAACCATTTGTTCTGACAAGGGAAGGCTCACTCTTTGATCGAAGTCCAATCATTTTTATACTTATGCTCCCCTTTCACAAAATGTTAATATTTTAAAAGAAGTAAGAGTATGTGATCTATCTAACACTTGGACTGGAAAGAAAAAAGAAAAGCTAAAGCAATATCCCTTAAAAGCAAAGTACATCAGGCAGGAAAATTTCCAGAAGATGGATTTTCTCAAGAGTTCTGACCAAGCAGGGGTGAGAGGTTCAGGTAACACAAATTGTTATAAAGTCACATATCTGCGAACGGCAGCAGGGAATTTACTTCTGATCATTTCCGAGTTGCTGTTACAATAGTGTTAATTCATACTTTATTATTATTATATACTTTATATTTTATTATTTACTTTATATATATACTTTATATTTTATATTGTATTTTATTTATATTTACTTTTTATATATACTTTATATTTTATTATTATTATATACTTTAATTCATAATTTTTGACTTTGGGGCAACGAATAAAGAATCATAAGGCTATAAAAATGTAACTTATAATTTCAGGGTTTCAGTAGCAATTTTTCATAGTTTCCTGCTCTTTGGCATTTTCTGTTTTTAATTGTTTGATTGAATCCATTCCCCTCTGGTGCTGGAACATTAGAAGTTTATCTGCTTTTGGAAATGAGTTGAACTTTGAGGTAGAAGGGCTGTGAGTATATCTGAGATGACACATCTTCAACATAGGAAAAATATATATATATATTTCTACCTTTAAATGATGGTTTATACAGATACCCATTCACCACTATGCGTGCATTACAAGACAAGAGTCTTACCTGAGAGAGATCTCAGAGGCTGAAAGACAGGATTCCTGGCCGGACAGAAGACCTACCTGTATAAAAAGATAAAGAAAATATTTTGAAACAAGTTGTGTTTAGCTTAGTGAACACTATCACAGCTGAATTATAACCAGATTTTTGAAAACAAAACAGAACAACCCAGTGATTCATGTTTCCAACCTAGAGCAGAAAGGTTTTTTAACATCCACATTTTTTCAAAGAAGGAAAAATCTGAAGTGTAACCATTCATTGAAAATATTCTCTGCTGTTATTTATTACTCCATTTGAGCATGGCCTTCACTGAATATTACTGGGTTGTTGCTAAGAGACACTGATATATGATACCCAATTATATTACCGACATTGAATTTTTCCTCCTTATCATGTTATAGCTTGCTTGAAAACAGCTGCAATTATGCTATGAAAACAGCCTCTATTCAGTACCTTTTGTATTTTAGATACAGACTGAAGTCCGTATCTTTTTATTACATGCTTGTAACAGTTCTATACTATTACAGTTCAAAGGTAATACTGTATGATATTGATGGTCTGCACCTGCATCTCCTACTCAGACATCTTGACAATATACAAATGTTTTCTTTGATTTTTCACCCAACATATGCCAAATTGCAAGAACACCAGTGCTAGGGTTTCTCTGTTTTCAATCTTAATGTGACTGCCCATTTTGACCTGCAGGTAACAAAATAAAAAGCACTCAAACTCATAGCTAATGTTTTGGAAGCACTTCATATTTCACACGTTCTGATCTCCACAATTGACCATTTGAAAGCTAAAATGAAAGGATGTTATTTAATATGTATTTTTTGGGTCCCCTGCTCTTTCTATGGTTAAGAATATTTTTTTCTTCAAAATAATCACTTGTCTCTTAATTGATGTATATCAAGTATACACAACTTCCAGTAGGAAAAAAGTAGCTTCATACATATATACATGATTGTTTATAAACAATAAATAAATAAATAAAACTTGAAAGTGTATATAAATGTGCTGTTACTTTCTGTGTAACATCAGAGCCCAGACACTGCTTGGATGATACCAGGATATATCTCAATGTGGCCAGTACTCCAGGTATATGCAAGTGGAGAGAGCACTCCTTCTCCGTAGAGTTTATAATCCAAATAGCCTAAAAAGACAAATGATGAGTAATGCTAGATGCATAAAGATTTTACAAAAGGACTTAGCACCTTAAGCATCTTTACATGTATGACCTCTATGCAATTTGCACATAATTTCTGTACCAGTCAGCTGCAGAAACGGAGATAATACTTTGAGGTATAAATGATGTTAGAATGTCAGACTATTTACAATCGGAATAAGTAAAAGAAAACCCAGAACCTCAGAGAGAACGTAGTAGGATATCCAGTTCCCGTATTTATCTTATACATATCAAGAGCCTATTTCTATACAGCTTTTAGGCTTCACAGAGCAATCTAAGTCATACATTTCATTTTGAAATTAATGGAGAGCAAACAGTTATCACATCACTGTACTGAAAAAAAATTGTTTTGCAGAACAGAAAAGAACTGAGATGTACACATGTAAAGCTCAAAGATCAACACAAAGCAAACAAACAAACAAACAAACATAAAGGGAGAAGAAGGATGTTTGGTGTCTGAGAAAAGATGCAATAAACACAGATGACTATGTCACTTTGCAGAAATCTCTCAGCACTTGGCATGGACTACAAAGACCAAGAGGAGGACAAAGCTCCAACCACTCAGAGAGTCTGCAAGGGAAAATGGACCACCTTGCTGTGAGAAATGGATAATCAGGATGAAAATGGCATGGTAATAAAAATGGTATCTTGCTGTAAACTTACTTGAAGAAAGGTCATAGGAACTGAAATGGAAATAAGTAAAACTTGCTCTCCAGTGACAGGGTTAACCTAGCTTAAAACCATAGCTAAAAGGCAAATGGATAAAGGTGAGTTAAAGTAGAGTCTAAAAATACACCTTTTCAGTCTCATAAAAAGAATCAAAACCAAAAGGAGGAATTCCTGGATCTCTTTTTGGAAAACAGGTAAACACCTATCAGAGCAGAGAATAAAACTGAAGAAATTTAACTCCTCCACTATTACTTCCTGGGAAGTTCCCCAGAAGTAGACACTAGGAGCAGATAAACTCATTGTGTTTTCAAAGAGCAAATAGATCCAGAATACTCTAATGAAACAAAGAGGTGAGTCATTATAGAGCCCAAATACCACCATCAGATCACATACCACACCATGTGGTACTCTGGGGCAGTAAAGTATTATGTCACTCTATTTCCATTTCCAAATGAACCACGATGTCCCTTACCTCCTCCCGCTTGTCATCTTGTTTCCCTTCTTTGTTCTGCTACCTATTGCAAACTTCCCTACATAACACAGTAGTTCCCGTCTCTGGCTTCTTTGACCTGAGTGCTGAAAGGCAGCACAAAATGTTTAGCCTTCCTCGCAGGCTGAGATACCCCATCTGCCCCTCAGCTGGCCGACTGGCTGATGAGAATATATACATCTTCTGGTTTGTAAGATCACCAGTGAATCCACAAGTGCCTTCTGGAAAGGAGTTGCTTGTATTGTGATTGCCAGGTACCCAATTGGGAGGTAAGAATCCTCTGAGGCTTAATCTATTTGTTTTGCCTAGAAAATTACTAAAAATATATACGATAAGATAATATGGAATTAAATACTCCATTTGTTTTTTGTTTGGTTGGTTGTGGGTTTTTTTTCTGTTGTTTGTTTGTTTGTTTTGTTTGTTTTGTTTTGACTTGGTTGGTTTTTGTCCCCTTTTATTTTAACTTCCCTGACTCATCCTTAGAAATTTCTTCTAAAACATAGTAAAAAGTTGATTGCAAAAGTAGGTATCAGTGTTTGTCTTCCTTTGACAAAAGCACAACATTTTTCACACAGCAAATAATACCTTGATTCTGATGAATCTTTAAAACCCCTTCCTTCTGGCATTTGGGATATCACTGGAAATGAAAATAAGTTTAGTAGTAGGTTGAGTTTAAGATCTGGAATGAAACAAAAACCATAAGGAACAGCTTTTATTGCTCCTTGTTTTTGTAGGAAAAAATATACTTTCTGTTTTTTGGTGGGGTTTTTTTGTTGTTTTTTCAGTGTGTGCTCTCTCTGCTTGCTACTAGGCTGCATGATGTTTTCAGTAGCAGGCAAATAAACTGTCAAATATTTGTTTGTTTGTTTTCCAGAAAATCTGTTTATTTTGAATAAAGAAAAGTCCTTTCAAGACTTTCTTTATAGGCACATATGTGTGTGGGTACTAGAGCTTCAGAAGGATTTTCACACTCTTGCAAGTGAAGTATGGCATTGCATATTCATAATCATAAAACAGATCTATGATTGCTTCAGAGCCTGGACAAGAAGATTCCTGTCTTATCCACAACTATCCTGAGTAGTCCTGAATTTGAGCTATTTTTAACCATATTTAATTTAATAAAATCAGTAGATTTGCTTTTAATAGATACATAGAAGCACTTCACGTGAAAGTTTCTTTCCTTCTAAGAAAAACAGGAGTTTCATTTTTGGTCAAAAATAAAACCTTGATCATTTGTACAGTCAAGTACCACTTAACTGCAATTCCTCCTGTATGCCTCCCTATTAATCCAAGTTGTATTTTCTGATGAAACAGAAGGAAGATGTCCATAGATTACCACTGAATAATTAGCCAAAGATTGCAAGTCTTGTTATTACTTGTATATTTACCATATAATTTGACAAAAGAATTAGATCATTACATGCATTTTTCATAAATAATATTCTTTGGTTTCCGTCTTACCTACCAAGAATATCAACTCTTTATAACTCTCAGCAATGGGAATATCACTATTTGTTTTAATATCCACTACCACAGCAGGTGGTAGAGGTTCTGAATGTTTCTCTTGATAGTCTACATTGTTTTCTACTCTCCTAATATATTATTCTAAAAACAAGTATATTGAATTAGCCATTAGCCTTACTTGGGATGAAATCTGAAATTTCTTCAAGTAAATGTAAAATTGTGATTAACTTCAGTGACTTTTACCCTTGTTCTTTATGACTCAAAACACGTATAGGCAGCTGTCAAGGTGCTGGAAGTTGCTACCTAGTTATAAGGAGGGAGAACAAATCTTCACAACTGGTTAGATTCTGCTGTGCATTCTGGATTTCCCTTGAAAAATCTTCAGATGTTCAGTATTTTAGAAACTTGGATTACCTACTGATAAATTTCAGTATTGTTTTGGGCTACTATGTTTAGAGACTACTGAATGTTTATACGTGGAATTACATTCTTAGAGCTTCTTGAGTTTGTGCTGTAGGTGATCCTACTTGGTAGGGGGTTGGACTAGATAATCTTCATTGGTCCCTTCCAACCTCGGCCATTCTGTGATTCTACTGGTTATCAGATTTCTCAAATCTACACAAATGACTAAACACCAGAATATAAACATGAAGGAACATCTTAACAGATCAGAAATTAAGTATTCTTGGCCTTAAACACTTAGAATTTCTAAACATAACAAAACTTCATCTATTAAAAGAGGATGAAAAAATCAGCTGCGAGTAAATCATAACTCTTAGCCAAGTAAGAACACAGTGTAGTGATGGAGAGAAATATTAGATACTTGATATTAACTTCTCAAATAGTAGAACAGATCCTTTGAGACCACTGGAGTGATTTCAGCAAGGTTTACATTAGCCCCCCCCAAAAATTGATTTATAAAAATATGTTCGGTGGTTGTTGGTTTTTTTGATTCTCTTGGTTCAGACAATAGACATCTAACACTGGTGTGAATCAGTATCATTTTGCAGCTTGCAAGGATAATGCAGTAATAAATCCAAAGGAAGCAGGAACTATAGAGTTTATCTCCTAGTATTTACTTTTGCTATTTGGAGGCAATGGAAATTGCAGTCCCTAAAATTTCTACACAACGTGGCCCAGGAGACAGCATGATCAGAAGATGCTGCTCATCTTAGCCAATGTCTCAGTTAACATTAAGCTTCTTAGAATTTTATGCAAAACATGCCTCATTATTATTTTTTTTTAATTTTATATATATATATATTTTTTTTTTTTGCTTAAAACTTTCCCCGGAATTAGTCCTAGCTATGATTCTTCAGAGAGAGGTTTCTGCACCTTGTTTTTTTCCTAAGGTTTGATAATGTGTGCCTGTTAGACTGGCAAAATGTGGCTAGAGCAGTGTGTAGCCTTTTCACTTTGCTCAAAGTTCAGACCAACATCGAGAAGGTAGGAGATGTGGATTCATTTGTGTCTCTTCCAGGATGGATACAAACATGCCTGTTCTACCTCCTGAAAAAAAGTCCCATGTTGTAGATACTGGAATGGAAGTCTGTTCTATGCTCCCAGAGCTACTTCACTTAGTATGCCATTATTAAATATTCTTAAATATTCATTGGGAATGGTAAGTTTTTTCATGTCTTTATCATCTAGTGGCTAGAGCACTTTTCTGAGAAGGGAGAGCTGGAGTTCTATTCTTGTTCTAATTGATATTGTCTCTATTAAATGCTTAGTGGCATACAGACAGGAAAGTCTACGCTACAGATTCAAGAAGAGAAATCAAATGTCCCTCACACCCAATTCATGCAACTCCAGTATTGCTCAAAACAGAAATGTCAGAGTGCTTTGCTTTTAATCTGGATCAAGAAAGCATCACCACCCCTTTTGGGAAAGAAAAAAAAAAAAAAAAAAAAAAAAGGACTATGTGCTACTCACTTAGCAAGAGAGTAGATGTAGAAACAAGACTGGAGGAAGGCTCAGGCTGTGATTAGTTTGTGGACAGAAGCTCCTCCAAGAAGGTCAGAGAAGTGTCTGTGTACCAGAGAACATAAAACTTAATAAATGCTTTTTTCCTTTTTTTTTTTTTTTTTCCTTCTTTAAAGACTTTATTAGTTGACTACTCACCCAGATGTGCTTGCTCTTTTGGATCCCTTTTGTGAGCATCTTCATCTTTTTACATGCTGTTTACAGACACTAGAAGCCCAACAGAGAAATGTGGAGTGCTCTTGAGAAGAGATACTTGCAGTATTTCAATATTCTGCAATATAATGACTGGAAACCTTTTTGATAATATACCTTAAATAAATCACAGATAGTTGAAAATAGAGCAGCAATTTTTAAAGATAAGAAGCCTGAACATGGTATTTCAATTTTGATCATCAATAGTGGCTTAGAGCTGGTAAGGAAAAAAGTAATTTTAGGAGAATTGAAAGGTTGGGAAGATGATGGGAGAACCAGAGATCTTGGGGGCAGAAAGAGAAACAAAGACATCTTTGGGGAGGTGCTATTTCTCTAAAATTTGAAGTTAGGAAGGAGGAGTTACAAAAGCAAAACCAAATTTATTTATTTTTATTGCTTTTAGTATTACTTTTGTATCATGTTGAAGAAGCATATCTAGCCTCACAAAATGCTATATATTAGCCCTGTAAACTGTCGTTTTCCTCTTTACTTGATATTTCACCTTCTATCACTTGTCTTCTGTGCTAAAGTAGGTAGAAATAGGTCATGAAGGAGAATACCTTAGGATGCACTCTTCTGGCTTTATTAGCATTAAAGGTGGTTCGTCAAACAAGGTGGAAATTTAAATCAAAAGCTCAAAGTATTTAAACGCACGAGTATGCAAGGAAAAAAATTAGGCTAAATAAAATATAAATAAACATTAAAAGTTTTGCCCAGGATGTATTTGGTTCTAAAAGAAAGGGGTGGTGCCTTTTTCTTAAGAAAAACAAAATTGAAATAAAAACACAGAATGGTGTGGGGAAGTAAAGGGTTGAAACACTGCATGTGCATATGATTTGCACATGAAAACAGCATCGTGCATAGCATGTGCCAGACCTACTGAAATCGTACAATACGTCTGCAAAGTTGCTTAGGGTTGCCAGGATAAAGTGAAACATTTTGTTGGTAGTTTGAAAGTTTTAACCTCATTGCTCATGTTTATTTAGGTTTTATTAATTCAACTGTTTCTAAATGTCTCAGAGTGGGTAGTACAGAAGACCAGTCCAAGGGGCTGGTGTGTTCCCAGTTGAGCTGGGGCAGTGAGACGCCTCTGTGCTCTGTGCAGTTGGAAATGCAGTTATCTTTGGCTTTGAGGTGGCCAGTATGAAGCTTTGTTTTCTGGAAGCTTTGGCTCCTCAGGAACCACCAGCTCCCTGGCTACCAACTAGCAAATTTGACAGGTGAGTTTTCCTGGGAACCCAGGTTATACTTCAGCAACAGTTATTAAAAGTGGAGTTTATCTGTAGAGCATTTAACCTTTAGCAGAGAGTTAAGCACATGACATTTGGCTTTCAACAAAACCCCAGTGCAACAAAACTTCAAGCAACTCTAATTAGGAAAAAAAAAAAAAAAGTAATTCACTCTCAACTGATCTTTAAGCTGCTTCAGTACCAAAATCTCCTGTTGGCATGTTTTAGAATCTGTATATTTGCAATGTGTCATCCTAATACAGACAAATTAATTCCAGAAAGAAAGAGCCTTTTGTTGGCAATATCTTGCTGGGAGATTTGCTGTTTTCCTCTTATGAAGCCTACCACCTTTCAGTGCCTTATTTGATACCAAATTAGAGAATAGTTCAGAGAAAGAACCACAGTCATGGGAGTCATGCATTCAAATACTCTAAAGCCCACATTTTCAATAATTTGGTATTTAAAACAAGTTCTTTTTACTAAAGGAGCTTAGTTCCTATTCAGGCAATTACATAAAATGAAAGTTAAAGGAGAACTCAGCACTGTGGATGTCATCAGGGAATTATTTCTCTGTCTGTAGAGGTGAATTATAGCACAAAGTTGAGCCATAAAGCTGCGAAGTCAAAATCAGCACTTTTGAAGTCTAAAACTATAGCAACTATAAGGCAGCCTGGTCACAGTGTTTTAAAACATCAAGGCAATTTGGGCTACATACAAAGAAAATACTCATTACAGTGGTTAAAAAGACACAGATGAATGAGTTTGGTCTTATTCCACCCTTGGAGCTTTGGAGCAGTCAGCAAAATGCATCATGATTAATATGGTGCTTCCAACATTTGAAAACAGGTTAAGTGGATTTAAAAGCTTTGGGATGTCAACGTGACACTTGACACTTGAAAGCGTAACAGTGCACAGGAAGATACACAGAAGTGCCTGAGGAAGATACGGCATCATAGCAGTGGTACAGAAATTGCACATAATGAAAATCGAAGTTGACTTTGAGTTTTCACTGAGTTTTCGTCAGATATAACAGGGTAATGCCACTGCAAAATGAAATTCTACAATCTGGGAACATCTAAAGATGAGAACCCTAAAGACAATAATCATCCCCTTTTTTTAAGGGTGAAAATTTGTCACGAAGGTTTAGGCATCCGAACATCTAAGACACACAGATGTGTTCAGACTCACATTTTCCTGCCACTGAATCATGAAAGTGCCTAAGATTTTCAGCTGCACATCTTTGACGTTCAAAGTGCCACTTGTCTAAGGTACACTTGCAGGCATCCCAAAAGGCATTCTTAACTGGAGAAGCACTGTTAGCTACTAGAAGCTATCTTGGTAGATGTTAGCTATCAGGCCTTACTGGAATCTACAGTTGGTCTGAGAGCAGCCTCTGCACAGGGGCTCAGCCCAGCCCCCTGCCCAGAGCTCTGCTTGTGTGTTTTATTCAATCCCTCTTCATATAAACTACAAAAATACCTAATGGGTTGTGGAGAACTGTCCATGCCTTTGCCAGATGGAAATGCACCATAAGCGGAGCAAGTCATGTTGCTATCCTATCTGCCTTTTTCTTTCCTCTACCAATTCTTTTGGACCTTTTTTCTGCGAAGAGAAACAGCTTTAATAGGAAGAATATGCCATCCTCTTCTGCTTAGAGGCTTGAGTAATTTCTAGAGCCGTGTGTCTGGTTTTCTGCAGGCTGAAGTGATCACGGAGAATACATACATTTTCACTGAGCAGTGTTTGATTGTGCACAGTGCATTATGCTTTGGTTTTGCCTGTGGCAAGGTGTTTGTGACATATGGTGTATGTTACTTCAGGCTAATTCTTTCAAAGTCTGTTCTGTGGTTAAGTAAAGATTAGCAAGGTATTTATCTAGGGCCTAATTTATCTCCTTTTGGACTCTGAGAGCTTTTCATGAACTACTGTGCTCTGTTCAACTCTTTTTCCATTTTGGACTTTCTCATTGTGAAGTTGGATGTTGTAATTATCACATTTTTTAAAAACAAAAATCTATACAGGAATGTTCAGGACCTTGTTTAAACTATTCTGTTGAAAGACTACATTCCTTTAGTAATAGTTTTAGAAACTTGTGCTAGTCCTAACATGATGGTTTCAATGACAGTCTAAATGCCAAATTCTGTTTAGTAAGTCTATCAAACTTTAAGATGTATTTCAATGAAGGGATGAACTGAAGATTTATATCACAGTCCACATTGCAGATATAACACAGAACAGGATGTCTTACTATTCCTATCATAAGAGACTAGTCATACTTTCCTTTGAGAAATTATAATTCTATATTTTACTGAAAAGCAGAATATACAGCTCTTTAAAAACCTCATATAGAAAAGTTTTGTTTTGTTTTTAAATTAAAACAATTACTGACAATTGTTGTTGATGTTACTAGGCTAAACGTTTCTAATGGTAGAGTCCCCACTACAGAATTCTATTATCTGTTGTGTCTTAAAACATCATGTCTTCTCTCAGATAAACCATTTCCTAGTTCTATGCTCCACAAGCTCAGCGTCACCACACGAGACAGCAGGAGCTGGCAAGAGAAGGCAGCTGTAACTTGTGAAAGCCAAGCAGAATGCAGGCAGCTCAGAAGATCCTAGCTGTGTAAACATAAAGGGTAGGGCCAGACTGTGTCTGTAAATACATCCAAATGGTCCCAATTAAATCCCTGCCTTAGATAGAATATGCTGCTAATTTACAGAACCATTTTTTATTGGTAAAATCTGCTTGCCATCTTTTCAGGACTCAGGGTTAATATATTAACCTTTGCTGCTGTAGGGTATTTACAGACTAACAGGAAATGTATTCCTTTAGAAGCAAAACTCTTGACAGCTCCAACTACCCAAAAATCTCTTTAAAACATAGAGGTAAGTTTATTTCTGTATTTTCTATCATTCGCTACATAATTACAATAATGACAATGTTCTTCCATGACAGATGTGGTCCGTCAACAGAACAATTTTTTGTACTTTTTTTTTTTGGGGGGGGGGTTGGTGAGGGATAATTTTTTTTGTCAGTTGCTCACAGGACAGGTGTTTTAAAAACAATCACAGAACATTACTGACACTTAGGAGTTAAATAATTTATTGTATTTATCTGATGTAAAACATAAGCACAGCTGCTGTGCTGCTGATTGCTTACTTCCTAATTCAAAAATCATAGGTCAAATAAAATGTAGCAAAACAAATCAAATAAACCTTCTTCAAAGCATGAGACATATGGAAAACATGAGGTTTGGGGATTATATTTACTATTTTTATTTGTTTGTCAAATTTAAAGTTCCCTGAAGTATTTTTTTTCTCTCAGATTTTCTCTATCTCCGGTAAGTAAGGATCTACATCAAAAAATGCATGTTTCCTTCTCTTATTCCTAAATTTTCTTTAAACATTAAGCTGTATGAACTGTCAGTTCTACCTGCTATTTGAAAGCTTCTTCTCTAATGAAGAACTTTGGGAGACATCTTTCCACCTGCAAATGATAAATAAGAAGATGCTGAGGCAATTTCTTTCATCAAAGGTTTAATACACTGTGTCTATATTCCCTTACTCCTAGGAAGAAAACAATTCATTCAAATTTACAAAAAAAAAATACTGCTGACAGAAGTCAGAAGGTTTTCAGAAAGAAGCCTCAACTCTCTACAACCACCTGAAGAGAGGGTGTCAGTCTCTTTCCTCATGTAACAAGTGACAGGACAAGAGGAAATGGTCTCAAGTTGAGCCAAGGGGAGGTTTAGATTAGGCGTTAGGGAGAATTTCTCCATGGAGAGGGTGATCAACAGCTGGAACAGGCTACCCAGGGAAGTGGTGGGGTCCCCATCCCTAAAGGTATTTAAGGGACATGTGGATGTGTCACTAAGGGACAAGGCTTAGTGATGGGATTTGGTTGGTCAGGTTGATGGTAGGACTTGATGATTTTGAAGGTCTTTTCCAACCTAGATGATAGTATGATTCTATGGATTTTGCAATATTATTCTTTTATATTAGTGATATGAATATAAGTAATATTAATAGAGGTGATTGTAGTCATTTGGAGGGTACTCCCTTTCCTCCCTCAACCCCTTCATTTTCAGTCCTGCTTGTAATGAATTCTCCACACCAAGTCCTAAATTAGTTAAAGCCTGGGGTCTTCTCATCAGTTCACCCTGTGTATTCTGTGGTCTTCTACATCTGTCCACCCCATCAGCCCCCCGTTGATTTTGCTCCCAGGCTAGGTCAGACCTCCCAGCCTCTCCTGGTTCACACCCAGGCCCTGGAGCCCTGCTCCTCACCACCCTGTCCCTGGGATGAGCACAGGGCAAAGCTGGAGAAGGGCACAGAACAGTTTCGTTGACCATTAGGCTGTGTATGGGCATTACCAGTATGTTATGCAGAGGTTATCGCAAGATCCATAACACATTTCATAAGGTGAGAATCTTTGTATTTTTTTTTGTGTTATTAAATTTATAATTTTTATGATATAGTACTGAAGCATAAAAGCATAACAATCTGACCCATATGCACCAGAAAGCAAATGAAATCAATCCCAGCTGCATTAAACTTCTAAAGATTTTTCTGAGGCTCAACAGATGACTTTTTAAATGCTTAGTACTGGCAGTAGTGGATGCATATGGCTGGTTGGTTTTTTTTTTATTATTTTTGTGTGTGTGTGTGTGAAACATTTTCATTGGAAATGTTGATTCATCTAAACCAAAATATTTTGTGGGAAAAGGTCATTTTCAAAAAGCTCCTTGAACATTTTTAAACATTTTCTGTTAACGCTTTCAAGCTCAAACATTTCATTTTCTGATCAAAAACACCTCTGTTAGAAATTGAAATTAATACACGGAATAAGTTGGTGTACACCATTCATTTAATTTGGTGGCAAACTATACCTTACCAATACTACTTTTTTCAAGGCATTTCATTAGACAGAACAACTTTCCAGGTCTTCCTTAAGAAGTACCACTTCACTTCTTAAAAAATAAAGGGAGGACTAAATAAATTTTATTTCCCTCATAACTGAATTTCATTTCCTTGCAATACACAGTGCCATCTGTCTATTGGTGGTCCACTCTAGGTTTTGTACTATGCCCATAATACTGAGGTGCGGGGAAAAAAATTGAGAAGGCCCCTGAATTTCTAATAGTACAGCCAGAGGAGAAAAGAAGAAAGAAAAAAAAAAAGAGAGAGAGAAAGATTTCCAGTATTTGCTAATAGCTAAGTCAGAAACCTAAAAACCTGTGATTCTTCCCACCCTTTTATAAAACATGTTTTAGAATGTTTTAAAGAAAAAAAAACAAGGAACTAAAGCATTAACAGGTACAGGCTGGTGAGGCAGATGAAGATGGCTTTATGCCCTGCAATTACTGGCATTTGGAGAACATCATCATTTCAGTAATTCAGCTTTTCATTCTATCAATTATTGAGCAACTCACATTATTTTTGATGAAATCCTACAAACACAAGAACTGGAAATGTCCCATTTTGAGTATAGTAATGAACTAGACCTGCTGGTATGGATTGGGAAAGAAAAATTTGGGGGTGATGTGAAATCTCCTGTTTAAAATTCTCCTCATATTCCAAACACAGGTTTCTGTGAAATGAATTAAAGAAGTGAAGAAGCAAAAAGAGAAAGGTTGGAAATGCTCATATGTAAACTACTGAGATATTAAACCTTGTTTTGGGGGTCTGGGAGAGATAAGATTGAGGTGATATTGCATGATTGCATTTTTAAAGACTCGCTAGAGATAATGTTTCTGAAGTCAGGTGTAAACTGCTTCCATTTCTGTTTCTTGACCATTGTTTCTCTGAAAAACAGCATCATTAGGTAGAAGCCCTGATGTTACTCAGTTCAATAATAAAGTGCCGGGTGACTCAAGAAGAGAAATCTGTATGTTCTAGAAAAGTAACAGAATGAATCACAATATTCTAGATAATGACCAAGTCTATTTGTTGCAATATAAATACATAAATTAGCTGAGAATTATATTGACAAATATTGCTTAAACATCTGGCATTTCCCATAGCAGATGTCTGTTAACTGTGCCGTTCTTTTAAGCGTATCAGTAAGTGAGCTAAGGATATATGGGAACGAAGAGCAACCTACATTTTCCAAAAGACTGCCCCCTAAATGCTAGCAGCAACAGTAAAGCCAAATTTAAACTTCTGAACTTTCCTTTTGGTTAGGTAAAATGATGGAACTGCCAAGCCAGCCAAATACAAAAGGAGACCATGAAAGGATTTGGGAGGCAGTACAAATTTAGCTTTTGGGAATCACAGTACAATTTTTTTTTATTATTTTTTCTTCCTGCTTGCACACACCCACAACAACACAGATAAAAAATAAATCCTAGTGAAAGGAAGGAAGATGACATTTGAACTATGAGCAGCCATGGTAGTTTTCAGGACACTCTTCAAACCATTGCTGTTTTACCCCCTGCCCTCATTCCTGGAAGCATTTACACAGGATCACACTGGAATAGTCAAAATTACCTAAGATGGCTTCTCTGCCATCTCTGTTTCTGAGTTGTTAGAAGTTGCATTTTTCAGAGATGGATTTCCAAATAGAGGAAGAAATGCACTGGCAGCAGAGCCCCAAAGAACGTTTAAGATGAAAAAAAAGGTGACAATAAAGCACTGTCTTAAATGGATGTGCAGGAACAGAGTGAGATGTGATGTTACACTGCTAGCTTGTATCAGCATTCCTAAGTTTTATGGAAATATCAAGCAGGAGAATCGGACAGGAGAAGTATAACTTAAGAGCTGTGACCAAACATACCCAGGCTAGCTGTGAATTAGGTGGCCTGCTGCTCTAGCAGTGAAGCCATGGCAAGGTTAAGATTAGCACAATCCAGATCCAAATATCTGTCGATATTTTTTGGACAAATGTTCAGTTACTGCAGGTATTCAACCATGCTGCCTTAGCTGTGCTGCTGATTGACTCAGCTGGGAATTTTAAGGGTAGTGCAAATATGCCAACACAAAAAATTAACAAACAAAACCAAAATACTAAAAGGTCATGTTAGAACTGAGGAAAAAATCATAGAATCATTAAGGTTGGAAAAGACCTCCAAGATCATCTGGTCCAACCATCCCCCTACCACAAGCATTACACACTGAACCATGTCCCTAAACGCCACATCCAAACTTTCCTTGAACACCCTCAGGAACCGTGACTCCACCACCTCCCTGGGCAACCCATTCCAATTCCCAACTACTCCCAGCTCCCCACAACCTCCTTTCAGGTAGCTGTAGAGAGCACTAAGGTCTCCCCTAAGCCTCCTCTTCTGCAGACTGAACAACCCCAGTTCCCTCAGCCGCTCCTCACAGGACTTGTGTTCCAGGCCCTTCACCAGCTTCGTAGCCCTTCTCTGGACACGATCCAGGGCCTCAATGTCTTTCTTGCACTGAGGGGCCTAAAGCTGAACACAGTACTCGAGGTGCAGCCTCACCAGAACTGAGTACATGTCAGGATTTATCCGTCTCTGCTTCGGTTGTTTCTAGAGCTGACTAGCTTCTTGAAATTTCTATCTTAAGGCTGCATTTCAGATGGCAGAGTTTATTTAGTATGTGAGGAGTAAGGAGCACTACACCAGTGTTTTCATAACACGATCTCAGCTCACAAGTGATACCAGCTGACCTCCACCTACTCCCTGCCATCCAAGCATTCATATTCACACAGCACAACAGTCTCTTTCTAGCTTTGTTTGTATTTTTCTGCTGTCTTTAGTCATAATCCTGTCAGGGTATGGAAGCAAATATGTCCTTCAGACTTTTCCTTGTATTAGGTGTTTCCCGCCTATATATTTCAAACATGAATATATATATATATACTGCAATAATGTGACCTTGTTTTTTCTACTTTCATGGCTTTGGCTTGTGGTTATATACTAAATTTTAAATGTTGGTTTTAAGACACTGGAACATCTTGTCCTATCGGGGTCTTTCATCTGAGAAGCAGATTGCTCTGTCAAAACTATTTATTAGTAAATTTTCAAAGATGCTTAAATGAAGTCAGAGGTGACAGCTTAGATTTCCTGCATAGCAAAGCACAATATTGGTGCTCACCTTTCTGGATTTCACATTCAAAACTTTCTGTACTACCTGTCAGAACAGCTGAAGAGAAATAGTTAGAAAAACATCTTTTCAATATCAGAGCCAAAAATCATGCAATGAATTCTTCTTAGTATGAAAACAGCTGTTACAGTTATGGCGGACTTTCGGTATGCATAACACAAGGTTTGTAAGGAGAGAGAATATTTTATTAGATTATTTGATAAAGGAGGTAAATACAAATTTCTGTGTACACAAGTGCTTAAGAGATATTCTTTAAGTATAGATTAATATGACCAAGGACAAAGTCCTTGGTTCTGTATAAGCACTGATGAGCAACAACTAAAATATTGCTGGGTTATCACCACTATTTTCATCAAAAATCCAAACCACAGCATCATTCAAGCCTCTAGGAAGAAAACTCTGTCCCAGCCAGAACCAGGACAAGTCTGGTTAGACATCATGCTGCAGCTGCTGTATACAAGGAAAGACTGGTTTAATTGTATGTTAATTATTTTCTCTTTAAAACCATAGGATCATTAAAGTTGGAAAAGATCTCCAAGATTATCTAGTTCAACTGTCCCCCTACCACCAATGTCACCCACTAAACCATGCCCCTAAGCACCATGTCCAGCCTTTCCTTTAACACCTCCAGGGACCCCACCACTTCCCTGGGCAACCTGTTCCAATGCCTGACTGCTCTTTCTGAGAAGAAATGTCTCCTAATTTCCAACTAGAACCTCCCCTTGTGCAACTTGAGGCCATTGCCTCTAGTCCTATCACTAGTTATCTGTGAGAAGAGGCCGACCCCCAGCTCCCCACACCTTCCTTTCAGGCAGTTGTAGAGAGCAACAAGGTCTCCTGTGAGCCTCCTCTTCCCCTGACTAAACAACCCCAGTTCCCTCAGGCACTCCTCACAGGATTTGTGGTCCAGGCCCTTCACCAGCTTCGTAGCTCTTCTCTGGACATGGTCCAGGGCCTTGATGTCCTTCTTGTACTGAGGAACCCAAAACTGAACACAGTACTCAAGGTGCAGCACCACCAGAGCTGAGATGATCGCCTCCCTGGTCCTGCTGGCTGGACTATTCCTGATACAAGCCAGGATGCCGTTGGCCTTCTTGGCCATTTGGGCACACTGCCAGTTCATGTTCAGGCAAGCACCAGCCAGCACCCCCAGAGCCTTTTCCTCCACACAGCTTTCCAACCACTCTGCCCCAGGCCTGTAGCGTTGCATGGGGTTGTTGTGGCCAAAGTTCAGGACCTGGCACTTAGCCATGCTGAACCTCATCCCACTGGCCTCTGCTCACCGACCCAACCTGTCCAGATCCCTCTGCAGGGCCTCCCTACCCTCCGGCAGATCAACACTTCCCCCAACTTGGTGTCATCTGCAAACTTACTGAGGGTGTGCTCAATTCCCTCACCCAAATCATCAATAAAGATATTAAAGAGGATGGGTCCCAATAACAACCCCTTGGGAACACCACTGGTGACCGGTTGCCAGCTGGATTTCACTTTGTTCACCACCATTCTCTGGGCCCAGCCACCCAGACAGTTTTTAACCCAGCAAAGCATGTACCTGTCCAAGCCATGGGCTGCCAGCTTCTCCAGGAGAATACTGGGGGAGACCGTGTCAAAGGCCTTGCTGAAGCCTAGGTAGACTATGTCAACAGCCCTTCCCTCATCCACCAGACGGGTCATCCAGTCATAGAAGCAGATGAGGTTGGTCAGGCAGGACTTGCCTTTCATGAACTCATGATGACTGGGCCTGATCCCCTGGTTGTCTCGTATATGCTGTGTGATTGCATTCAGGATGACCTTCCATCACCTTTCCGGGCACCAAGGTCAGGCTGACAGGCCTGTAATTCCCTGGGTCCTCCTTGTGAACCTTCTTATAGATGGGCATCACATTAGCAAGTCTCCAGTCATCTGGGACCTCTCCAGTTGACTATGACAGCTGATAGATGGTGAAAAGCGGCTCAGCAATTACATCTGCCAGCTCCCTCAGCACCCTTGGGTGGATGCTACTGTTTCTGGAATCAAGACTACAACATAGCTCCCTGTAAGCAAGAAAATCAGCCCAGGCTTAGCTGGCATAAAGGAAGAGAGTAATAAAAAACACATCTTCTCAGTATAAGGGGTGGAAGGAGCGATTACCTAGATGTTAGCAGTAATGTTATCCATCATCTCAAGTGTTGCACTTGTATAACGCGTATTTTACTTCGTGTGTTCTGTTTGATATATTCTAGTTTCCAAGGGTTTGATTAAAATGTGTTTAGAGACACAACAATGTGATAGGCTTGGTGTTTAATTTCATGGCTTTGGAGTAGAGAAAATTGAACTTTAAGTTCTGTGTTTATGTCAGCTGCCTGGGCAAATGAAATGAAAGTTTTGTTTGGCACATTTGTTGTGTGTGTAAACTGCATACAACATATTTACATATTGTGTTGGAGGAGATGGAAAAATCTTGACATGAATTCAGCATATAAAGAGGCAAAATAGGTATATTTACATTAAGGCTTCTAGTCAGTTTCTATTTCTGACATCTGTGATTTGACTTTATAGCACAATTTTTGCTAGCTTCCCTAAAATTCTTGCCTCTAATTTCAAGTTTCAAGGTTGTCCGTCCGTCCGTCCTTCCTTCCTTCCCTCCTTCCTTCCCTCCTTCCTTCCTTCCTTCCTTCCTTCCTTCCTTCCTCCCTCCCTCCCTCCCTCCCTCCCTCCCTCCCTCCCTTCCATTCCTCCCTTCCTCCCTTCCTTCAGTTGATTTCTAATTTCATTTAGAAATCAAATGTCAACAGATCCACAATTACATCCTCATTTTAGAGTCTATATCTAAAGGACATTCTATGTTAACTTTTATGACAACTGACAACTCTAAGGAGTGTAGAAGTAGTACACTGCATCTTATCTGGAAGGATATGAAACAGAAACTATATGACACAATATGCCATAATTACATTACCACTTTTAAAAAATGCATTATAAATAGTTTTGAAGAGATATCATATAAATTTTGTGAAACAGGAGTTAAGAATAAATTAAAGCAGGGAGTCCATCTTTCTTTTGAGTCTTCCACCTACTTCCCCTAAAGTAATTCTCTCTGCACTTGAGATCAGTCTCTGATAAATTCATACAGTGGAGGCACTTTTTCATTTCGGATCATTCACAGAATGGCTGATGTTGGTAGGGACCTCTGGAGGCTATCTGGTCCAACACCTGCTCAAGCAGGGACACTTAGAGTTGCCCAGGACAAAGAGGAGACTCCACAGCCACTCTGGCCAACTTGTGCCAGGGCCCCGTCACCTACACAGCACAGAAGTGCTTCCTGATGTTCAGAGGGAACCTTCTGTGTTCCAGTTTGTGCCCATCACTCCTTGTCCTGAACCACTGAAATGAGCCTGTCTCTGTCTTCATTGCACCCTCCCTTCAGTTATTTGTTGACATTGATAGGATCCCCACTGAGCCTCCTCTTCTCCAAGAAGAAAAGTCCCAGCTCACTCAGCCTGTCCTCACAGGAGTTCATAGAATCATAGAATGGATCCTGTTGGAAGGAACCAGAAAGATCATCTAGTTCCAACCCCCCTGCCATGGGCAGGGGTGCCACCCACTAGATCAGGTTGCCCAGAGCCTCATCTAACCTGGCCTTGAACACCGCCAGGGATGGGGCAGCCACAACTTCTCTGGGCAACCTGTTCCAGTACCTCACCACACTCTGAATAAAGAATTTCCTACTAAACTTTAATATAAATCTCCCCTCTTAGTTTAAAATCATTCCCCCTTGTCCTATCATTATACACCCAGGAAAGAAGTTGCTCTCCATCTTTTTTTTTATAAACCCCATTTAACTACTGAAAAGCTGCAATAGTGTCACCCCAGAGCCTTTTCTTCCCCATATCTCTCAGCCTTTCTTCACAGGAGAGGTGCTCTGGCCCTCTGGTCATCCTCGTGGCCCTCCTCTGGACCCGCTCTAACAGCCCCACATCCTTCTTGTGCTGGGGGCCCCAGCCCTGGACGCAGCACTGCAGGTGGGGCCTCACAAGGGCAGAGCAAAGGGGCACCATCCCCTCCCTCCACCTGCTGCCCACCCCTCTGTTGGTGCAGCCCAGGACGCAGTTGGCCTTCTGGGCTGCAGGCACACACTGCTGGCTCATGTCGAGCTTTTTGTCCACCAGAGCCCCCAGGTCCTTCTCTGCAGGGCTGCTCTCACTGGGTTCTTCTGCCAGTCTGTGCTCATGTCTGGGATTGCCCCAGCCCAGGTGCAGCACCTTGCACTTGGACTTGTTGAACCTCATCAGGTTCACATGGGCCCACTTCTCAAGCTTGTCCAGGTAATGTGATACTCAATCTGATACTGAAAGAAGTGTCACTAAGATGTTATACGTTTCAACATACAAGCAAATTACTTGTGAAAAATTGGTTTATTGTAATACTTTCATCTTTATTTATGAAAAATAATAAGTACCTTGAGTCAGTTTACCCCTTCACAAAAAAAAAAAAAATAGCCAAGAACCTAGAGTACACACCTGTACATGTGCTTTGCAACAGATGCAATGGGATAATTTATTATGCAGCTACATGTTCATGAGTCTAAGCCCTGAGAACTGGGAAGGGGATGATGAGTTTTGATATATTTTGGACTATATCAGAGGACACAGAGGGGGGTGAGAAGGTGTAACAGCATATTCATACACCTTTCTACAGCTGTTGTCCCACTACCCTTTGATCTGAATGCTCAAATGAAAAAAGCCTCCCTATAAATAATTCATTACCATTGTTACTGCTACCTCTCTTAAGTCTATGAAGCAAAGAATATGACGAGAAAAAGCACAGAGCAAAACTACCTCTGAAAGCAGAGGTGACTTTATGAAGCTGAGGTCTGCTATCCAACAGTATAACTTTTGGTTGCCATCAGCAACTAAAAGTAACAATTTCTGCAAGAGCTGTCCCAGTTGTAACAGTCATTGCTCAATGCATTATTTAAATACCTTTTATTGGTGCCGAGGCAACTCTGTCAGATTTATTTTTCCTGAAACTAAACTCCTTTCAAAACTACAGAATCAAGCTTAAGCTTTACTACACTTTCTTTTCTGTATCCAACACCTTGATATCTAGTCATATATGGTAAGCTTTGCAAGTGAAAAAAAAATAAAATGAATATCTATTATGTCCTACCTGAAACTACAAAGATTTTTTCTGTCTGTAAGTTTTGTTTTCTCCTCAAACATTATGGACCTGTCTACAACTCAGACATTACTATTTATTAGTACAGTATGTTCCTCTGCTTCAACTACTGTGGCAGAGGTATATGGCATTGACTTGGTGCTTTAGCAAACAAAAGAGTAAAAGAATAATCAGATGGTTGATAAAAAGACTGCTAGTTAGAGTAGACTCTGACCTTTAAAATACTTTGCAAATATCAGTTCATTTAAGGTTACCTTGTTCATGCAAAGCGAGAACTTCTTGTGATGAGGCTCCAAATCCAGCCTATTTGTTGACAACATGGATCTCATCAGCAGTAGTTTTCCATCTAACTGAAACTGTAAGAAACCTGCAATGCTGCAGTAGAATGCTATTTAATCTTAAGCTTCTTCAACAACTTATCCCCCAGCATTCAACAGAGTACAAACTCAGAGTAGGCTAAAAGATTCTCTTGTATCATGGCTGCTATTTCTCTACATTAAAGCTACTGTAGTAGCTTGTCCCCACTAAAATAAATCCAAAAACAAATTAGTGGAGATCTGCAGGTGCAAATACATCCTTTTAATAGCAGTTGACCTTTATGAGCTGCAGATATGATCCAAGTTATCCCTAATCAGTGTCAAATTCTGGTATTGGTACAGAATTACTACTGGTCTGAGATAGCTTCAGCCTGAAACATGATTAGAGAGGATTTTGGGTCTCCTCTCTAAGTTAATCAATAGCACTAGACTAGAGGCCTGACACAGGTAATTTGCACGCTGAAATATCAACTGAATCAAGCCTTGTGTGCTCCAGGTGGAATAAGTCAAGAAACTTAAACTGAAATATATTTCTGCTATGAAATGCCGAGAAAAATACAATTCATCCGAACAGAAGCACAAAAACACTGATAAAAATATCCTTGGGAGGGTTTTTCAGCCTCACCAGTGGAGACAGAAACTTTTAATAGGCCAAAGAGAGATCAGAAGGGTTCCAAGGAACACTTCAGAGAACAACGTGACTAGCTAGAACAAGATAAAGATATACTAAAAGACCGATGTCTTGATGAACATCAGGGCTAGAATACTCTATGGGATCACAAAGCAGAAGAAGGTGATAAAAGCAGAGGAAGCAATCAAATACCACGGCAGAACCCTAGGGAACAGGATCATACACCACAAATGTGGGAACCAAGGCAGCAGCAGTGTCATGAATAAAGTGGGGGTGATGAAAGGAGTAACTGAGACAGAGGGGCAGAAATCAGGTGCTGGTGAACATGGGGCTTGCCTACACGTGGGGCTTGCCTGAGCAGGACAAAGCAAGCTGTGCAATCCCATTGTATACTTTGTATTTGCAACAAACCATCGGTCAGCCTCCTGCGCCACCCTGCAGCCGGTTACACAACCACGATAACAGGTTGTGGGCACGTACAGGCTGACACCCTTGGCAAACCTAAGAAGAGGCTTCCAGTAAACAAATGACTGGTTACAAATCACATCATAATCTTGTGCCCAGAGGTTCATTTTTTCCCTCTCCTCTTTCCCAAGACCACACATGGAGAAGGAGACCCAGGCTCCTACTAGTAGCAGGTAAAGCATGTGCTGTGAAGAACCTGGGTTCCCAAGGATGGATGTAACTGTGGGGTCAGAGGGAGGGCTGAGCAGTCTTAACAGCATGGAAATACTGATGCCTAATTAAAAAATAAAATAAAATAAAATAAATCTGTAAGATAAGTCAAACTGGAAATAAATACCATTATATACTGGCCCAGAACTGCAAGTCATTTTGGAAGGATGTCCAATTAATTTTATGAAATTCTGTATCATGAGAGACACTTGGTATTGACGCACAGAAATATTGGTGAGTTTTTCCTTTAACATTGTTAGTTACACAATCCCTATGGTTCAGAGTTGCAGAAATTTATATGTTAGAAAAATAAGAAGAACAGAAAATATGATATACAACACACACACACAAAAAAAAACCTAGGGAGTGTCCCTGGTGTTGCAAGGTTTTGATGGAATTAATTGAGAATAAGGGGGTGAAACGTTTAATTCTCTGAAGAAATTCCAGAGCTTACTGATTTCCAGACCACAGCTAAAATCTTGGATGTCAGCAAGTTATACTTGCATTTAAAAATACAATTTAAAAACGAATGGCAGAAAGAAAGGTAGGCAATTGTTCCATCTAAAGAGCAGTGGGCTAACCACCATGTTAAAATACATTGACATTTATAGAAATGTGCATATTTCCAGCACCCAAAATGGTGCTTAACACTAAATTGTAAGTGGACAGATGTATGGACGTATTTTCAGATGCAAATTCTTTGCTCCGTTAAATCTTGAAAATTAATTTAAAATCTGTATATCAACTTATCACTTTAGTTATTGAGACACAATTTCTTAATGATTTCTATTTATTATTTAATAACTGAAAAGCTTATATTTCAGAAGTCCAACTAAACCCACATGTGCTCATCTGGCTATCCAGACTGTTTCTGAAGTTTTTCAGCAAGTATTTAAGGCATCAAATCCTCTCTAAGATGTGGCCTGTGACAACAATTATTTCATCTTTATCAGTTCATCCTTGTTCATACAGGATACACACAATGCCTGCTCTTCCCTCCAGGTCTTAGTCCCATGGTACTCTACGAAGCAGATCCCTAAAGAGGCCAAAGTCTGTTCTCCTGAAGCCCAGAGTAGTGAGCTTGCTGTGCTCCCTCCATGCTGCCCTAAGGATCCATCATTTCGTGATCACAGCAGCCAAGGCTGCACTTGAGCTTTGCATTCCCCACCAGCCCTGCCTTGTTGGTAAGAACATGGTACAGCACAACACCTCTTGTTTGCTCCTGTATCACTTGGAGAAGGAAGTTATCATCAATGCATTTCAGGAACCTTCTGGATTGCTTATGTCCTCTGTGTTGTCCCGCCAACAGATAGTGGGATTTTCATTTTTTTCTGGCAAATGATGGTGTTTTCACAAACACTACATTCATAATTTGATTAACAGTAACACGTTTTATTAGAAAAATAAAGCTTAAAACAAGGTTGTTGCACAACATGGAGAAACCTGAGCTAGCGCTCTGAGTGATCTGAAAACAGCAAGAGAACACAAACAGAACTTTCTGCCTGAGCAGTATTGCTTCCTGTACATGGCATTGCACTGTGACATGACCTTAACATTTGATTTAGTTTAAGATTCAGGCATTTTGGTTAACTGTATGAAGAAATTCTAATTTCCTGCCAAAAACGTACCACTGGAGGTATCGAATACTTAAGTAAACAAAGCTACAGAAAGTTTTGCATAACATCAAGAAGAGGTACTGGGCAAAAGTAATTCTTGCCTATGAAAAGTAAATGAAGCTTTGATGCAGGACTCATGAAGTCAATACCAGCATTCATGCTGAGAAGCTGAACTGACCAGAAGCCATTAACCTGGTCTGTGGAATGGCCAACCCCTGACAAGCCCTGGCAGACAGTACTCAAACAGATATGTGATAGAAAGCTACGAAGATCTACAATTTATTAAGGTCTTCCTTAAAAAAAACTTCATCTAATTTTACATATAATAATTGGTAATAAAAACACATTGTTGGACATTAAAATTCAAAAATATCAGGGAAATTAAGGTAACAGCAGGAAAATTTGGAAAAGATGACAAAAAAAATGTGAACAGCCCCTTTTTAAAGTGGCTTGACAGAATCTCTTAAATAAAATGGCCTGGGCAGTTACTATTAATATTGGTGGATATTATTAATGCAGGTTGTATGTGTATGTCCGTGCATGCTACAAAAAATACATGAAAACTGACAGCTACAGAATTCAACAGATTTTGTTCTTCCTGCTTAAAAGCATAGCTATCATCAAAGCAGTATTTCAAATGTTTATGAGGCCAGACCTGAATCCTTCTCTATGGGATAGAAACACACTTGAAAATAAATATTTCTTTAATAACTTGAAGGCAGCAAAGCTCATGAAGCCAATACATTAAAAAATTATAAGAATAACAAATAATATTAGAAATAAAAATAATAAAACAGAAACAATGCTTCCTCCAAGAGTTACATAGGTATGGACCTGCATTTTAAAAAATTGACTCTAGTGTGCCTCTCAGTTTCTGAATGTTGAGCTGGATGTGCCCTGAAGATGACTAACCTTCCAAAAGTATTACAGTAGACATTTAGAAATACTCAGGAAGGCTTAAGTTTCCCATTCAAAGAACAATGGCCTCAAAAATCAGTTTTGTGTCCTTTGTCTCGTCAGTGTGAGAAACAAAGCTGTGTTTTTGCAGTAAAATGTGTTTTTGCAGTGGAAAATTCCACTAACCTTGCATATTCAAAAGTGATTGTGCAGGCATGACAGTGGCATAGCAGTGGGGAGTACTTTAAGCAGACAAGGGGAAGGTCCCACTGTCTCAGAATAAGGAGGATAGCTAAGAGAAACAGGATGAGCAGTGTGAAATCAGTAAAAACAAACAAAAAAAATCACTGGCCCTCTAGTCATGAGAGAAGAAGGAAAAAAAAAAAAAGGAAAAGGACAAATTAACAGTCGGTTAAATAAATTTGTACATATATGGTATAGTAATAAGCATCGAGTAGTTTGTGAACCTGTAGTACTCAGCCAATGAGGAAACAAGGAAGAAATCAAGTGTTGGGTTATGGGGAACATAAGGTTATGATATACTTTTGCTGGGCGCTCCTTCTTGCAGGATGCCCGCTGTTGCAATCACGAATAAAATAACTTCACAGAAGAACCTGTCTGAGAAAATTATTAATAATGTGAATTTCTCACAACAAGCACATGGCATTAAGCTCTGTGCAGCTGAAATAATAAGCAAAATGATACTTCATCAATAGAGAGAGCTAAAGAGGCAAAAAGGGAATCTTGAATTCCTCTGAAAAGAAAGCCCTGTGATGTGCTGTTGAAACTGCACACGGAGAGGATGGCCCTGAGGGCAGGGAGTGCAGCAGAAAATCTCCTGTAAACATGAAACTGAACAGAAAACAATCTGAAGTGCAAATCACTATTCATTTCTGTTACTATGATGAAAATACATGGCAGGACCTTCACCAGTCCCTTTCTCGAGAACCTCAAATATTATGTTAATATATAACTGTATCCTTTAGGAACTGGACTTCTCAATGATTTTTCAGAAGGAGAGATTAGCCCAGAGATTCTTCATACATTTCTCCTGAGTAATTGGTTAAACAGTAATAGTTCATTAATTTTATGTAAAACAAGGCCCAACACACAAATTAATTTGATGCATACATGATTAATATACCAAAATAATGCTGATGAAATAAAATTATTTATTCCTGGTATAAAAGAGAGAGCTTGTGGAAGCCTTTGCATGAACAGAGAACACCAACATGTGTAAGTCCCACCACACAAGATTTACTAAGGCAGCTCACCCAGTGTCTAAGAATGACTTGAATGCCAACTTGGTATGGCAAATTGACTGGAACAACAACAAAAAAATGTTTCAAAGACCAGCTATCCATTTTTTTTAGTTCAAATATTTTTGAGAAATCTTATTAAAGCTACACTATAAACTCAATATGTGGGTTTTCTCTCCACCTGTTCTGCTAGGGACTACATGTAACAGGTCTGTACATTACTGAAACTTTTAAAATTCTCTCTCTCCCTCTCTCTCTTTCTCTTTCTCTCTCTCTTTCCTCAAAACACTATAGAAATCACACCCTTGCAAAATATGAGTGACCTGATAGGGAGATGATAACAACACTTTATCTAAACAGATGTAGATTCAGTTGTGTATTTTGTAATGTTGATGCAGTTGACTTCTAGAATACATGAACATGAAACATTACTCAGAACTAGTAAAATGGACTCATTCGTCAGCCACTGTGGCAATATCCATCTCAACAGCAAAATGACTGCAGGAAGGAAAAAAATACTATTTGGAAGGACAAAATTAGAGTTGCAAAGATGATTGTGGAAGTTCAATACAAACTGGCCATTTTCCTTTTTCCTTTTGATGTACATCAGGACAAAAAGGACAATATATTTAACTACAGCAAGTTCAGTTGTGTTCTCTACAGAATGCTGACTTAAGCTAATGCCCTGAGTAACTTCTCGGAAAGGCTTTTGAAGAGCTGATGTGAGTGACAAATTGCACCAAACAATTTACTGGCTTTAGAAAGAATAAATAACTTCAGCAGTAGCACCTTGGATTATAAACTTTAACTTACAAATCCAGTGCACTTATTTTCATTTCACATCTCAACACACAAATTTACAAATCTTCCATATACTGAAAATGTTTTTTTGTTTGTTTTGTTTGTTTATTTTGTTCCCATTAACCTGAAAAATAATGTAGGTTTCTTCCCTTCTAGCTAGAGATGTTCTCATTTCTAGCCCATATTACCCTGTCCCTGAATCTGGAGTTGGACTCAATGATCTTTGTGGTCCTTGTGGGTCCCTTCCAACTTGGGATATTCTATTACTCTATGCATTTGTATATTCACCAGTATATCCTTTTAATTTAAATGTCTTTCTTCTTGTCTTTCTTAGGAAGGTTTTAGATTTATTCATGTATAGTTTATGGCAATATTTGTCTCATATTTGCTATTACTTTTGTTCTGTAATGGATAATCAAAGATTTTCAACAGACTGAAGGAGCAGACTATCCAAGGAAACAGTAGTTTATTTACAGAAATGCTATTAACTGATCAATACAAAAGCCTTCATATTTGCTTGATATACCTCCTTATTTGCAAAGGGATGAAAAGCACCCACAACAGTCAGGGAGCACAAGTTCCCACTGGCTTGCACCAAGGCAATTGAACACGGATACTATTTTCTCACTGATTTCCCAGCTAAAGCAACTTACCAGTTTCCTACTTGAACCAGAGGATTTCCACTTAGTTTTGTTAAGAAACATTTTTACCCTCTTCTCTTTTCTACTGTTATCCTGCATGAAATGTAACTATTAGACACCATCAGTAGTTTACAGTGCTTTCTTGCTGCTCTCACTCTTTAAACTTGCACTACTGGTCTACAGCTTTTTGCTTTGACATACACACACTCTGAACTTGGGACTGTAAATATCAAGCTATTCAAGTGCATCTGCTGCTAGTAAAAATGAATTATCAGTCAGCAACAAGTCAACTTCATCATGAGACAATCCCTTTAAACAACGCACTGCTTTACAGAACGTCCTGACACTGAAGTCTAGGCAACATGTTGCCCTTTGAAAGATAATATTTATCTGAATACTGAGTAGGAAGTCCCACAATAACAAGCACATTGCTGAGACTCCAGCACTGCATATGAAACAGTAAGTCTATAAATTTTTACCAAGTTCAAGATTTCTTATTTTCTTCCTTCAACATGACCTGGCTAAATTGCCCAAGATAACAAATAAAATCCTGAAAAAAATCCTCTTTAAAAATGAAGGATTTTTTTTTTCAATGATAACTCTAATCTCATTTTACGTCTCTTGTTTTAGCAGTGATACCTTTGACTAAGGATCCTGTTAGCAGTTTTGTTTGTTTGTTTGTTTGTTTCCTAAGGTTTGGAATAACTTTTAGCTGAGTTTATTTAATGCACAATCCTTGGTCTTCCATTGCATCAGTAGTCTCCTGAGCTGACTCCTGAGTATGCATACCTTGAACTCAACACAATGCTATGGCCTTAACTGATGAAAAGCCAGCTTTCCTCTTTCAGTATTTGGCACAGTGAAGCATAAAGCAGTTATTCTATTTAACTATTAAGCCTTACTTGTTAGTTAAGACTGCAGACTGCAGACAGAGTGGGTATCCATCTGGTCTTCATGGATGTGGCATTGCACCAGCCCTGAGAGGAAAGCACACAGGACATTGAATTCCATTAGCTTACCTTGCCTAACTGCATGAGTGTTTCTGTGCTCGTCTTCCAAAAAAGTAATACTGAAATGCAAAAAATCAATTTTTTTTTCATATGGAAATTACCTCCAGGTTAAAAGTAGTGCCTTTTTTAAATGGTTTGTTGATAAACTATAGGTAAATGTTATAGCTATTCAGACAGGGAATTACAACTAATCATTAACATCTTTAACACATGGTTTATCTGTGTTAATAATACCCATTCACTAGCTGTTTTTGACACACACAAAAAAAAACCTCTGATTTTTATCCCATCACTGAAAAGTAAAAAGGTATGCTCCAAAACTGTGTCCATTACAAAGCACTCACTACCGCTTTCTGCAGCTTGACCCTGAATCGAAAATGTTATTCTCTCAGTTTACTAATTTCCATTAGGAAATGTATTTGGAAGCAAAAGTCACATTGTGAAAAGTTAACAGAATAAACAGGAAAAGAAAGAAGATAATCCTGTCTAAAATCCTTGACAGTTCAGTAACCTGACTTGTAAATCTGAGGAAACTACTTGGCTATTCCCTGAGCAGTACAAGCACATCTCTGCTAATCTCTGCTTAGTCACAATCAAAACCATAATATTCACATTATGTTATTGTTTCCCCACCATTTAAAGTCTTACTTAGTGAAATCCTAAAACCAAAAGATATAGGCTTCACAGAAATCCCATGCCCAAACTTCTTTTTTAT
This sequence comes from Anser brachyrhynchus, assembly GCF_964034855.1. NCBI lineage: Eukaryota > Metazoa > Chordata > Aves > Anseriformes > Anatidae > Anser > Anser brachyrhynchus. The sequence goes on along the minus strand of NC_137697.1, from coordinate 10,874,723 downwards.
TCTAGGAGACTAGATAGAAAGTTATCAGGACCTTCTTTTCAAGTTACACCAAATTATAAAAATTTAGAAGAAAAAAAGAAACTTCAAATGAAAAGAACAGTTATACAAGATATGCATTTATCAATCCAGATAGAGATCATGGAAAGAACAAATAAACAGTAAATTATTTAATGGGCTATAAGTAATGAAAAAACTTCTAAATCTGAACTAATGAAAAGAGAGTAGAGGAAGAAATGCATTACTTAAATGCTGAGGAACTGAAATCACAGAATCACAGAATGGTCGAGGTTGGAAGGGACCTCTGAAGATCGTCTAGTTCAACGCCCCTGCCAAGCAGGATTACTCTCTGTGGAGAGCAGCCCCTGCTGGAGCAGTCAATTCCTGAAGGACTGCACCCTGTGGTACTGCTTCCAGGCTGGCAGTTCTCAGGCCGGCAGGCATTTTCTTCTGCCCCAGGCTAAGGAAACTTTTTCTGTCAGCCTTTTTCCAGTAGGGCATGGTCACCTTTAGGGCTGCTGCCCTCACCCAGTTACCCAGTCCCATGATAATTTCCCATCCCCCAAATGACTTCCATCTGGGTTGCTTTTTAGCATTTTTTTTATTTTTTCCATTAAATGCAGGGCCTGGCCTGGCGGCTTGCGTGGTCGCCGGCCCCTGTCTCCTCCTGCTGGGCCCTACGCAGCCATGATGTGTCTCCGGCGTTGGTGTTCAGCGGGGACCAGGGCCATCTGTGCCTGTCCTGCTCCCAGTGCCACAAGAAGCTCTCATGTTCGTCATGTTCATGATGTCTCATGTTCCACCAGAAGGACCGGGGTGCCTCACCTGTCACCAGAAGGACCTCGCGTCTCTTGTGTCATGGGAAGGACCTTGACATCTCGCGTGCCACCGGAATGACCGCAACATCGTGCCTTCCACTAAAACCACCTCCAATTCTCACACTCCAGCAGTAGGATCTCGACCTCTCGAGTGCCACCAGCTGGACTGGACGCAGGCTGGATGCTCAGGGCACTTATGGCCAGCTGCCTTTTGTGAAGCCATAGGGTGACAGCGACTCTCTGGTGACATCACAAGGCCCTTGGGGTGCCCCTGGTGGCAGCACTTAGGGAATTAACGTGACTGTTATGAGAAAATGCTGACGTGAAATGGGTTCTCCACACTGACAGGAGCAATGTCTGCCA